>NC_060178.1:32771617-33066617 GCF_021184085.1 Oncorhynchus gorbuscha
AACGCATTCTCTGGAGTGATGAATCACGCTTCACCATCTGGCAGACAAATCTGGTTTTGGCAGATCCCAGGAAAACACTACCTGCCCCCATGCGTAGTGCCAACTGTAAAGTATGGTGGAGGAGGAATAATGTTCTGGGCTGTTTTTCATGGTTTGGGCTAGGCCCCTTAGTTCCAGTGAAGATAAATCTTAATGCTACAGCATACAGTGACATTCTAGATGATTCTGTGCTTCCAACTTTGTGCATCCGTTTGGGGAATGCCCTTTCCTGTTTCAGCATGATATTGCCCCGTGCACAAAGCGAGGTCCATACTGAAATGGTTTGTCGAGATCGGTGTGGAAGAACTTGACTGATCTGCACAGATTCCTGACCTCAACCCCATTGAACACCTTTGGAATGAATTGGAAGGCCGACTGCGAGCCAGACATAATCGCCCAACATCAGTGCCCAACCTCACTAAAGCTCTTGTGGCTGAATGGAAGCAAGTCAGCAATGTTCCAACATCTATTGGAAAGGCTTCCCAGAAGAGTGGAGGCTGTTATAGCAGCAAAGGGGGGGACAGGCTCCACATTAATGCCCATGATTTTAGAGAGACGCTCGACAAGCAGGTATCCACATACTTCAGGTCACGCTGTGTGATATTTGACTAATTTTGCAGTTGTAAGGAAAAACCAGTAAATGTGGACAGAGGCCAGCACCGCGCACAGGAGACAAAATCCCCATTTAATGGCTCATGGATAAGAACGGCTCACACGGCTCACGCACATTACACAGACATTCATACAGTGCACAGATACTCTCTCATAGACATGTTGGTTACTGTGTTTGTCCAATGATCCCGTGACACACTGCGAGTTGATTAGCTAATAATCATCCAACCCAATGCCGACTCAGCTCATTCCCTTACGGCCCTGGTTGAAAAACAACTCTTTGAACAAGGTGAGTGTGTTTGTGTCAGCATTTTAATGTCTGCCGTATACTAGTGCGTAGCTCCCATGTGTCCCGTGCTCCCATGCTCCTATAATAATGTAAACGAAGACCCTGGATTGACCTGACAAATCCAAACTTTTCAAAAGCACACAAATTAAAGTTCCGTCACAAACACGTCCTGTCCCACACCCACCCTGAAACAAACAGTAGGCACATAGAGCACATGCAGGGGGGTCAGAGTATCATTTGACATGGTGTATGTCATGGGAAATAGCACCGCATTAAACACAATAGGGATGCTACAGTGATCATAATGAAGGTTCCATTTACGGTTTGCCTTTTCAACTAAAGTATGCCTGGTTCTCCAAGGAGTTACCGGTGCACATAGGTAGGGTATGGTATGTTATCCCTTGCACATGCAGGTCCACAAAGCAGGCCTGCAGGCTCAGTGTGTTGTCTGAACGGGAGGGACAGGCACAGCTGTTCAGAGGTAAAACATTCCACAGACCCATGTTTCTCCTCAAAACACACATGCTCAGAGCAGGAACCCGGGACCTCATTTATAACCGTTGCGTAAATTTCACACTTGAACTCGGCGCATGCCATACATACACATGTTTCCCGTTATCAATCAGACCTGGAACTCATTTGGAACTATCGTAATTAGGCCACGGCAGTTTCTAAAAGAAAGAGCGATGGCAAATTTTGTCTAATGTTTTTCGGAGGTGTTGGCGGAATGTTTTCATCTTCTGCTGTATTTGGCAAATGACTGTGACAGTTTCTAAAATAAAAAATAAGGCTAATTGTTTTGGAGCCGTCGGCGCACAATGTTTGAATTCAATTTTGCATTGACTTTTTCCCAACCTAAACATGCTGGACTATCCCTCGAAATCTGAATTACAGTACTAGGGTTGGCCTCTCCAAGTCCTTTTCTAAATAGGTTTAGGATCTATTTGACTGGTTAAGAGTTTTTTTTGTCACCCTTGGTAAACATAACCCATAGAAATACATATCACGTGGCATTCCACAAGGTTCTATTTAGGGTCCAGTACTGTTCAATTTATTTATGCTACCCCTTGGCAGCATTATAAGAAAACACAGCATTGATTTTCACTGCTACGCAGACGATACACATCTTTTCATTTCTGTGTCACCAGAAGATTTTAGCTACACGGATACATTATTAGACTGTATTAGTGATTTAAATACTTGGGTGGCTCACAACTTCCTCCAGCTAAACAGCTTTGTAGTGAATTTCCATGAATACAATTTTTTTTAACAGCCAATTGTTGCAGGATATCCAAGGATTGTTAATGTTGGAACCAAAGCAAAGAGAGAGAATCTGGATGCACATGTGAATTCACTGGCAATAAAGATAAAATACCAAGTATAAAACCTGGGAATTATTTTAGATTCTGAACTCAATTTTGGATCATACATTAGGAATGTGACCAAAATAGCTTTTTGCTGCCTGAGGAACATTGCCAAGGTGTGGCCGTTTCTCTCTCAGGCTAGTACAGAGAGACTCATCCATGCTTCTATTACAAGCAGACTTGACTTCTGTAATGCTCTCCTGTCTGGTCTACCCAAGAATGCCATTGGTCAACTGCAAAACATACAAAATACTTCAGCATGGGTACTGACCAAGACTAGACAGAGACCACACATTATATCGGTTTTAAGTTCTCTACACTGTGAGTTTTAGAATGAATTTCAAATTAATTTTAAGATTATTCTTTTGTTTTTTTAAAATCAATCCACGATTGTGCACCCCAATACATGTCAGACATGCTTTTAAGTTATGTACCCAAAGCCTAGGACCAAGAGGCATGGAGAGGCAGCCTTTAGTTATTATGTCCCCAGCCTCTGGAATATCCTGCCAGAGAAGACATTTTTGAAAGATATCTTAAAACACACCTTTTTAGCTTTGATATTCCTCAGAGTGCTTTTTAGTCATTCAGTTTTTATGGTTATTCTTTTGTTGTTTATCCTCTTATGTTTGTTCTGTAGTAAATATTTCTGTTTTTATTAGATTTTTTCCGGGTAAAACACATTGTGTTGCATTCCATGTCTGAAATGTGCTGTATAAATAGATCTTGGTTTGTTTTATACTTAGGCTACAGTGGCAGCATAGAACTACGTCAATGTAACATGTCAACTGTCTGTCCACCGGTTAAATTCAACTGTGTATTATAAACCGCACTGCCTATGGGATTACATAGAGCAAAACTTGAATACATAACCTATCTATTTACTAGGCTCGTAGGCTGAATTAAACGAGACACGCGCATGGTAATTTGTGGTATTGCTACTTCTGGAATATGAACCCATAACAGCCAGAAAAGGTGAGGAAATATTCTGCAATGGTTATGAAAACAAAATAAATAGGGAAATAGATTCCGATGTATAATTATTTTAGATTGCAAAAATAAAACACGTCGATTTTTGCTTTTCTCACTAAAGATAAATGTTTTTCTTATTATTTATCTTTTTTTATAGGCTTATCATCATATCATATCATAGATACTTACTTGCCCGTTTGCAATACGATACTTCAACAACTACAAAAATGTGCTTACATAAGGTCTAAAGTTTGCGTGGAGGACATTCTCACGCCAAATGTTTTTGGGGGTATATTGCTGCTTATGCAGCGTTTATAAATGACACCCCTGGTGATTATAAAGCTGATGAATAATAAGAACCAAATGAATAATGCATGTGTCACACTGCAGATAATCATGACATGTTGAGGTTAAGGGACGCAGAAGGAGACTACTCATAACGACTGCACAGAGAACATGGGAATACGATAATACACAGGATGAGACCAAATGTATTCGTACTGAGCGCAAGATACAATGAACACATGAACACACCGTGTAAACACACTCTGTCAACAGAAACCCATACTATACAAATGGTTTGGTTTGAAGTGTGTACACATATGAAGTGTATGCACACAACACAGGCAAAGTACTTGACACTTGTAATGGATAGGATGAGACCTACATTTGGTCCATGAAGGATGTAGGTTAGCCTATGCAACATAATATGTGTTAAATATGTGTACATAAGATTTCATTCCAAAAACTCTATACAGCCATTTTCAGACATGTTGTTAAATTAGCTTTTGTTGTTTAAAGAAATTATGAAAGAGATTGGTGTGTTTGTTTAAAATCTCTCACTTGATGGTTTCATTTCAGAGAGACCAATAATCATGTTTGAAGCAGAATGCTACATACTGTATTCGCCAAACTCTGAGAAATACGTAGTACAGCTAGGTTTTACATAGTCAAATGTAAGAAATAACTACATTCTTTATAAATAAGTAGTACAGCTAGGTTTTACATAGTCAAATGTAAGAAATAACTACATTCTTTATAAATAAGTAGTACAGCTAGGTTTTACATAGTCAAATGTAAGAAATAACTACATTGTTTATAAATAAATAGTACAGCTAGGTTTTACATAGTCAAATCTAACAAATAACTAAATTCTTTATAAATAAGTGTATAAATTATACATTTGTGACATCAATGTTTAAAAAAATGATTCACCAAAATAATTCAATACAGTAATATGAGCTCTGTATGTAAAACCTTTACATTTCACATTTGAGTCATTTAGCAGATTCTCTTTTCCAGAGCGACTTATATTAAATGCATTTATCTTAAGATATCTAGGTGAGACAACCACATATCTCAGTCAAATATACAAGATGCGAACATTCCATTACAGCTAAACAATGGATGTGTTTTGCAAAAAAAAAAAAAAAACGCATTTTCATAATGAATTAAACAGCAATATAAGCAACATAACTAATGAAACACCCATAAGCAATCATTTTCTGATGAAAAATGTGAAAAACTGGCTGATATAACATTTTGGAATTAAAGTCTTCATAAGTAGTCAGTTCATCCTTATCTACCCAGGTGGTCGAGATCAAAGGAACTCAAGCCTACTACATGTACTTTTAAAAGCACCCGTAAACAAAGAACTTAGATACGAGCAAAGAGGCTTCCCAGATATAGAAATATATCAAATACAAATATAAAACAGCTACACCCTGTCCATCAAAGTTCTGTCTATCCTCTCTATCTCTATGATCTGAGTGTCTATTAGAAATCTCCACAGATCTGGTGCTGAGTCTCTCTCTCTCTCTCTCTCTCTCTCTCTCTCTCTCTCTCTCTCTCTCTCTCTCTCTCTCTCTCTGAGCCAGACCTCTAAATCTGACTGCCCAGTCTTGGACAACAGAGCTCAGGGCAGAGGAGCAGGCAGCCATGGAGCTCTTTGGAGCGGCTCTAACGGCTCACAGTCTGTCTGGATCAGCACATAGTTACTCTCACTCAGACGTTCAGGTCACTGATCACAGATAGAATGGACAAGATACTTTACAGACACTTACAGACACAGGCAAAACAGAGGGAGAGAACGTGTCTGACATCCACTCACACAGACACAAACTCGCAATGCAAGCCGGATTCAAATGCAGCTCTTAAAAGTACACAGACAGACGTATGAGACAATAGACAAACTGTCAAGTAGACTACTCCTACTTACTGTAGCAAGTCAAACTTTAGCAAGTAACAGTGATACAACATCCAGTACAGTCGGTACAGTTCCGACTACAGGGACAAGAGCTTGCAGGACTCACAGAGCGATGTTCACTTCAGGCAACGCAGCTTCACCTGGACAGGTAATACTCAGGAAATAGGGTGTAACTCTAGACCTGTCAGAGAGCTACAGAGGGAGAGGGGGAAGGAGGGAGAAAGAGAGTAGGTAGGTGAACTGACAAAGGACTTTGCCCCGGTCACAGCGTCTGTTGATTGGCTGGTGGAGTTTAGCCGGAAATGTTAGCTGGCTGCCCGTCCTGTGAGAATTCTGGGAAAGAGAACAGGACAGAACAGAGTCAGAGAGTTTTGGGTGTGCTGTGACGACCCAGAGCCTGCTGCTCACGTCAGGAAGCTGGTCCAGGTGACCAGGAAGTGGCAGAGACGGGCAGGGCCAGAACAGAGGTAAACAGAGAAGTGGCCAAACCTGCTCTGGGAGGAAGGATGTGAGAGACTAGGGGAAAGAGGAGGGTAGGGGAGCAAGGGGGGAAATAAAACTTAACGCACAACCAAGATGAGAAATCTTTTGTTTATTGTCAGATAATGAGGGATATTACAGATAGTTTCCAGTGCTGGGCAGGCTCGGACAGGGCTCCATACCACCTACACACAACATGAAATAACACACACAACACACATAGACTAACCATAACAAAATCCTGTTCTCGGAGTCACATGGCCACTACTGTGCTACAGAGGCACTGTTCTAGCATGTTCCTGAACAAGGCAAATCATCACCTCGTAATCTGAAGCAAATAACACAATGGCAGCTATGCTAACCAGAGACAGACTGCATACGGCTAAGGCTTAGACAACAGTACTTCAGTGTGTGTTGAGGTGTGTGTGCAACGCAGATGAATACAGATATTACACCAGGGGGTTGGACAGCTTCCGGTGTTTTTGTTGTGGTTTTCCTGCTTTCTGACAATAGTTCCTTCTTAAAACCCACAAAATGACCCGTCTATGTGTGTCAGAGTGTAAAAAACAACTGCTACCCTAAGTTTCTGTTGTGGTTTTCGTGCATAGCCTACATCACAGTTTTCTCTGTAAACCCAGAACATGAGCCACCTACAGGTGTTACAGTGAGACTGACAGAGACTTGAGACTTAATGATGTATTTAATCGTGAGTCAGAGTATGACACATCTGATAATTGACTGAGATTGCTGAAGGCTCTTTAGTTGCTAGCCCTGGGATCATTAAAACCCCACTCACTTCTATTGTATGTTCCAGCCAGTCAGTATATTCTTTAATTACAGCATTTGGAATAGGCCTGGCATTGGACAGGCAAAAGTTTATCCTTCAGTCACACAATTTGCAGTCAGTATTTTTTGGCAGCTTCCCCTTTCCGGAGTCCCTTAAGTTAATGGAAGTGGGTGTGTGATTAAATAAAAAATAAGCATGTTTGTGCTTTAAAAACGACCTGTGTGTGTGTGTGTGCATGTGTGTGTGTGTGTGTGTGTGTGTGTATGTGTGTGTGTGTGTGTGTGTGTGCGTGTGCGTGTGTGTGCGTGTAGCAGAGGTGGGACCAAGTCATTGTTGTACAAGTCACAAGTAAGTCTCAAATCTTAGCACTCAAGTCGCAAGTCAAGTCCCAAATCAAGACAGGCAAGTCCGAGTCAAGTCTCAAGTCAAGACTGTCAAGTTTCAAGTCAAGTCTCAAGTCCTAAACTTTGAGTTTCGAGTCCTAAACAAGTCATAATGTGCTCAAGTCAAATGTAACACCATTTCACATTTTTTAACAACAGTAGTAGTTAGTATATTACATTTACGCAAATCATGAATGCTTTAAAAAAATATATATATTTATTACTTTCCAAATAAACTTTATATCTCCATGGAAATACATGGGTAGCCATGAGAAAGACTATTGAGGATTGCAAACCTTAACACACACACACACACACACACACACACACACACACACACACACACACACACACACACACACACACACACACACACACACACACACACACACACACACACACACACACACACACACACACACACACACACACACACACACACACACACACACACACACACACACACACACACACACACACACACACACACACACACACACTCTGTGTGGTTACAGTAGGCTAACGTATGTCAATGGTTTTAGGAACAGCAGTAACATCAGGCAGGATTTAGGCTACCAATAGCCTAGCCAGTTGTAGCCACGAATGTCGAACAAAGTTGGAAATTGTTGCGCCTCCGTCTGTCATTTTCTTCCCACATGCTTCCCACATGCAAGTTGCAATCTGTTTTTTGTTGATACAGCGTCGTCTTTATATCCAGAAATAATAATGTTGGGCATCATCTTTCCAAGGGCTCCATCTGAATTCACCCTTCGACGTTCCTCTGCACTGCCACACACAACTTTTTCTCAGGTGGCACAATTTGATTGACTGCTGTCCGATTCAAACTGTAATCCGTTAAATGAAGAGTTGATGTGCTGCACACTTTTTTAAATAGCATCATTTGTAATATTTGGGCTTGAGGAGGGTATCAAGTCAGGTTGAGTCATAAGTCTCAAGTCCAAGTCATGCCACGAGTCATTGGTGTTAGAGTAAAAGTCGAGTTGCAAGTCGTCATATTTGTGACTCTAGTCTGACTCGAGTCCAAGTCATGTGACTCGAGTCCACACCTCTGGCATATACTGTAGGGTTATCATGCCACAAAGCACCAGTAAGTAATATGGTGCCAAATAAGTAGGACAGAAATGGTACAGAAACCGAATTTAATTTACTGCAGCCTCTAAATCCATCAAAAATCCTCCCCCATCAAAACAGACCAAAACAAAGGAAATCTTCAGAGATGACCGTATTCAAGAACGCACGCACGCACACACACACACACACACACACACACACACACACACACACACACACACACACACACACACACACACACACACACACACACACACACACACACACACACACACACACACACACACACACACACACACACACACACACACACACACACACACACACACACACACACACACACACACACACACACACACACACACACACACACACACACACACACACGCAGGCAACATCAAAATAGACACTGTGGCACGCAACCATTGTGACCCTTTGTGCAACCTCACAGTAATCTTGTCACCTGGCAAAATCGCAGCAGAAACTCCACAAGTGCATCTGTTTAAAGCATCAAATAACTTCTAAGTGTTTATGCAGATTTCCAGGTCCTTTGCATAACAGATCCAGCCATTGAGTGGAGTTTAATGACCAAAACCAATTCACGGGAATTTGAGAATGGCATCTATACATCACATTTGATTGTATAAGTGTCTCTGTGTTTAAATGAGCTGCCATCTGTGCATGTGTTTCAATATGATAATTTCTCTGCTATATCTGCCTGCATCCTTCTGCTGGCTTTACTCTGAAGCAAAGCATTTTTGCGGGGCCTGGTCAGGAGCACCTGGATGGGAGATTGTATGCTGCGGTGGAAAATGTGGTGTAGGGCCAATAGAGCAGACTCCTTCCTCTTGTAGTAAACAGGAGTCAATTGCTCCCCTGGGAGGAGTTAAAACAAAGACCTGACTTTCAGAGATCATCAAAACCTTTTAATGCAGTGGGCTAAATCAGGGTCACACAGAGTGTTTCTTTGGAGTCTTAAACAAATCTTCTTTGAAACAAAAGTATACACCTCACACACATGGTTATGTGTTTCAGAGAAAGAAGGCACAGGTACAATGTCAGATAAAGAGTTGCAATGTATTCCATCTTGAGTTTGCATCCCAATATTACACTTTATATGCTTCACAGAAGACTGAAATATAACCACACCATTTGCCATAGAAACACTGGATCTTCTGCATGAAATACAAAGTTTATTAGTTGTAAAAAACGTGAATAACATTCCACCCATGAGGCCACTAGAGGGCGATTTGGTCATTTTACTGCAGGAAAGGGTTTAAATAACTCACAGCACTTGTTGCAAGACTATGTGACTACCTAAAGTAATCATCCGTAGCTTCCTATTGGCACAATTAGCCCCTAACCACTAACCACTAACCCCTAACCTCCCCACAGCATCTCTTCACCAGGTAATTGTTGTAAATAGTTTTCCCAATCTGTGTACCTAGTAGGATAAAAGAAAACACGGACAAAAATGTGCCTTTTGGGAGTTTAGATTTGATCTCTTCATCAATGCTGTCCTCTCTTGGATTGTGTTGTTTCGCAGTCAACCACCTGTCTGTTTTTAGTTAGCAACCACTCTGCGAAGAGACAGAGTCATTACATCATTTATTTTGGTACTGTCCATATGTACTGTAGCTTGTTTTTGGTCACAGGCCCAGGAATGGCTGAAGAGTTGCAACATTTATCTGGAGCTAACTCTGCAGACAGCACCGCTGGGTGATTTGAAAAGTCATAGTCAATCGATCAATAATATAATAATACTTTTAGCAAAAAAACGTATCTTTAATTTACAATCTGTGGAAACCATGAGAATAGAAAGGTTCAAAACGTTTGTAAAACATCAGAACACAGTTGAAAAATACATGGCAAATAAAATAGATAGCTAGGAGGGGTTGGATGGGGCTGAAGGGTGGGACTAATAACAACATAGCTCATGTAAAATATACAGTGTCTGTAAAATGTATGTAGGATCAGAACGTTTGGCAAATAGAAATAGATGGGAGAGGTTGTGGGTAGAGGAAGGACAGGACTAAAAACAAACAAAATAAAACTATTGTAAAACAGACTGTGTCAGTAGAATGCATATAGTAGGTATAAGCTGGAGGTAGAAGCCTAAGTGTTGCTGTTTGTTCGTTTGCTCCAATTAGGGGATGGGTGGTAGGGTTAGTGGAAAATAATAAGAGTTTATTCGGAAGACAACAGCTCTATAAACATTATTCTGTGGTGCCCCGACTCCCCTAGTCAATTACATTTGCATGATTAGTTTAATCAGGTAATATTAATTACAGAGAATTGATTTTATAAAATAGCATGTCATAATTTAATCCATAGTAAAATGTATATATACAGTACAGGTCAAAAGTGTGGACACACCTACTCATTCAAGGGGTCTTTATTTCTTTAAAAAAAAAACTATTTTCTACATTATAGAGTAATAGTGAAGACATCAAAACTATGAAATAACACATATGGAATCATGTAGTCAACAAAAAATCTAAATGTATTTTACATTTGAGATTCTTCAAATAGCCACCCTTTGTCTTGATGACAGGTTTGCACACTCTTGGTATTCTCTCAACCAGCTTCACATGGCGTCTCCACACCACACACATGGAGATCATCCGTTCACCTACTCTGCATCTCACAAATACATGGCGGTTGGAACCAAAAATCTCAAATTTGGACTCATCAGACCAAAGGACAGATTCCCACTGGTCTAATGTCCAGTGCTCGTGTTTCTTGGCTCAAGCAAGTCTCTTCTTATTATTGGTGCCCTTTAGTAGAGGTTTCTTTAAAGCAATACAGTTGATGTTGAGATGTGTCTGTTATTTGAACTCTGTGAATCATTTATTTGGGCTGCAATTTCTGAGGCTGGTAACTCTAATGAGCTTATCCTCTGCAGCAGAGGTAACTCTGGGTCTTCCTTTCCTGTGGTGGTCCTCATGAGAGCCAGTTTCATCATAGCGCTTGATGGTTTTTGAAACTGCATTTGAAGAAACTTTCAATGTTCCAGATTGACTGACCTTCATGTGTTAAAGTAATGATGGACTGTCGTTTCTCTTTGCTTATTTGAGCTGTTCTTGCCATTATATGGACTTGGTCTTTTACCAAAGAGGGTTTTCTTCTGCATACCAACCCTACCTTGTCACAACACAACTGATTGGCTCAAACTCATTAAGAAGGAAAGATATTCCACAAATAAACTGTTAATTGAAATGCATTCCAGGTGACTACCTCATGAAGCTGTTTCAGAGAACACCAAGAGTTGTGCAAAGCTGTCATCAAGGCAAAGGGTGACTACTTTGAAGAATCTCTGATATAAAATATATTTGGATTTGTTTAACACTTTTTGGTTACTGCATAATTCCATATGTGTTATTTTATAGTTCCGATGTCTTCACTATTACTCTACAAAGTAGAAAAAAGTAAAACACAAAGAAAAACCCTTGAATGAGTAGATGTTTCCAAACCTTTGACTGGTACTGTGTAAATGTATTTACAACAAAAATATGTGGGGGATATGAAATGATGCAGACGATTACATTGATGGAAGCTACAATCTATCTGCAATATTAAATCTGGGGGGGGGGGAGTCGATTGCCTCTCTTCATCAATGCTGTCTGTGCTTGGACTGTGCTTGGACTGTGCTTGGACTGTGCTTGGACTGTGCTTCGTTGCCTTCTACCACTTCTCTGTTTTTACTTGGCAACCACTCAACTCTCACTTTAAACAAAGTACTACTTATAAAGGCTTCATACAGCATACATAAAGGCTTCACAAATCATTCATCAGTGTGTGTCACACTCTAGTAATGGTGTATGAAGGGTGACATCACAATTACCACTGTAGGATGAATGGCCAAATATAACATATCGCATGTTTATACACCAATTATAGAGTTTAGCAAATGCTTCTAGATGATATGTGAGCATTAGTGTACTGTTTATGAAGCCTTCGTGTACACTATATAACCCTTTATGAGCCGTGCTTCGTTTAAATTGGGACCCAACTCTTTTGCATCCTCTCTTTCCATCTATCTTTTTCTCTCTCACGCCCCCACAACATTCCCCCCCTTCTCTCTCTCTCTCTCTTCTCTCTCTCTCTCTCCCTCTCATCAGTCTGTGATTAGGAGTCTACATCAGGGTATTTGTCACAACGCATCTCTGGGGTTTTGAGTCCATCTACCAACCAATAGGGATGACGAGGGTCTTTGTGAGTGAGGGTTGATGAACTGACAGCTCTGTTTTGCCAGGTACTATTTACCGCTGTCATCTATCACTCTGTCCATCCGTCCTCTCCTTTCCTATACAGGGCCAGGGAGGCTCATTGATAACGTGTTTGCAGGCTTGATAACATGCAACAGCTATTAAGGTATTAGGTCCCTACTAGGGTTGGTTGTACATTTGCAGCCCCTAAGAATGTGCAATATATGAAATATTCTGCTCAGTATTTGTCATAACAGGTGTAGCTGTGTCGTCCATCTGTTGGTGTGAAATTAGACTTCACAGTGATACAGTTACTACTGTCTGACAGGGTCCCCCCTCTCACTGACCGACTGTCACCCCTATCAACACACCTGCTGGGATTCAGATAGGAAGCACCCCTATGCTCTCTCCCTGTCGTTCTCTCGCTCTAACAAACACTCTCTCTCTCCAACCCTCTCCATTCCGCCTGTCTATGGCTTAGGAGCAATTAGACTGTAAGAAGAACAGAGCATCACTATCTATGTCCATGCCGACTGCCCGGGGACGGTTCAGAATGGGCATGGAAATGTGTCTTATTCAGGGGAGTATTGGGTTATGCGATAGGGAACTATACCACTGTGAGACTAACTGGGCTGTTTCACACTGTCTGTAACTCTGGGAGTAGTGCAGCTAAACTCCCGACAGATCTATTAAAGGGAGTGAAAATGTTCCTCTGCTTCATTTTTTGTTGCCCTGTAGGATAGTACATAAACACTAGGATCTAGGAGAAACCAATATCCCTCTCTATTGGACTCTTTCTCTTTCACTGTCTTCTCTGTCAGTATCTCTACGACACTCTCTTTCTCCCTTTCTTTCAGTTAAACTTTGTCCGCTCTCCCTCGTCCGTGTCTCACTTTCCCCTGCCTTTCTCATGCTCTCCTGTCATCTATATTTAATTACATTTAGATTGCATGACAGGAATGATTATAACATTATTATACAACTAGACATGAAAGGTAAACACTAAATCAAACAAATGCAGAAAATCTCTCTTCTAATCCCCCTCTCTCTCACCTAAGCTCTCTCTCTCTCTCTATCCTTGTTGCCCCTCTCTCTCACCTAAGCTCTCTCTCTCTATCCTTGTTGCCACTCTCTCTACTGGCTAGGAAAGGTCAAGCGGCTCTCTCTCTCTCTATCCTTGTTGCCCCTCTCTCTAGTGGCTAGGAAAGGTCAAGCAGCTCTCTCTCTCTCTCTATCCTTGTTGCCCCTCTCTATAGTGGCTAGGAAAGGTCAAGCGGCTCTCTCTCTCTATCCTTGTTGCCCCTCTCTCTAGTGGCTAGGAAAGGTCAAGCGGCTCTCTCTTCCCTCCATACGTCATCCATTGTTCATGGTAACAATGCAAATCCTCCCCTTAGCATGAATATTGAAGAGGAAGACTGTGGGAGGAAGGTCACCAAGAAGAACGAGGTCCCTCTCTATCCCCGTGAAGACGCCATGCACCTCAGTCTAGCAGAACTAATGTGATCATTTAAAAGAGAGAGAGAGAGAGAGAGGGTGGGGTGGGCGTGAGGGTGAGGAAGGATTCTCAATTAGAGAAGCATGAAGACCCCTTGTATGACCTGATGTATGACACCACAACCATTAGCATGTGCTTTGAAGTGTATGAGTTTGGTTTATTGGTGTATGTCAAATGTAGGTTAATGATTAGTGTGCATGCAGTTATGGTACATAGTCAAAGCTTCTGTACATAGTCAAGATTTCCTTAATTTTGGGTCAGTCTGTCACGCCCTGACCTTAGAGAGCCTTTTTATGTCTCTTTTTGGTTTTGTCAGGGTCTGATTTGGGTGGGCATTCTATGTCCTTTAATTCTATGATTTGTGTTTCTATGTGTTGGCCGGGTATGGTTCTCAATCAGGGACAGCTGTCTATCGTTGTCTCTGATTAGGAATCATATTTAGGTAGCCCTTTTCCCTCCTTTCAGTGTGGGTAGTTGACTTGTGTTCATGGCACTTAGCCCTCATAAGCTTCGCGGTTGTTAATATTGTTTTTTGTTTTGTTGGCGTCATTCTGAAATAAAATAAAACGTACGCTCACAACGCTGCACTTTGGTCCACTTCTTTCGACGGCCGTGACACAGTCACAGTGTTCAGGTATTCTGCCACTGTGTACTCACTGTTTAGGGCCAAATAGCATTATAAACTCAGCTAAAAAAAAAACGTCCCATTTTCAGGACCCTGTCTTTCAAAGATAATTCATAAAAATCCAGATAACTTCACAGATCTTCATTGTAAAGGGTTTAAACACTGTTTCCCATGCTTGTTCAATGAACCATAATTAATGAACATGCACTTGTGGAACGGTCGTTAAGACACTAACAGCTTACAGACGGTAGGCAATTCAGGTCACAGTTAAGAAAACTTAGGTCACTAAAGAGGCCTTTCTACTGACTCTGAAAAACACAAAAAGAAAGATGCCCAGGGTCCCTGCTCATCTGTGTGAACGTGCCTTAGGCATGCTGCAAGGAGGCATGAGGACTGCAGATGTGACCAGGGCAATAAATTGCTATGTCCGTACTGTGAGACGCCTAAGACAGCGCTACAGGGAGACAGGGCGGACAGCTGATCGTCCTCGCAGTGGCAGACCACGTGTAACAACACCTGCACAGGATCAGTACATCCGAACATCACACCTGTGGGACAGGTACAGGATGGCAACAACAACTGTCTGAGTTACACCAGGAACGCACAATCCCTCCATCAGTGTTCAGACTGTCCGCAATAGGCTGAGAGAGGCTGGACTGAGGGCTTGTAGGCCTGTTGTAAGGAAGGTCCTCACCAGACATCACCAGCAACAACGTCGCCTATGGTCACAAACCCACCGTCGCTGGACCAGACAGGACGAGTCGCGGTTTTGTCTCACCAGGGGTAATGGTTGGATTCGCGTTTATCATCGACGGAATGAGCGTTACACCGAGGCCTGTACTCTGGAGCGGGAGGGTCCGTCATGGTCTGGGGCGGTGTGTCACAGCATCATCGGACTGAGCTTGTTGTCATTGCAGGCAATCTCAACGCTGTGTGTTACAGGAAAGACATCCTCCTCCCTCATGTGGTACCCTTCCTGCAGGCTCGTCCTGACATGACCCTCCAGCATGACAATGGGTCACGTAGTGTAGGCCAGAAGGCTAGACTGTAAAACCTAACCTCTATCAAATAAAAAGATGTCAGAGCCGCAGAAGTACCTTTATGCATATGGGTGTTTATTTACATAAAGTGAATCCAGAAGAAAAACCAACAGTACTGCCATATGGGGACAGCTTAAAAACAATGCTGCCCCCATCAACAGCTCAATCCAAAATGGTTCCCCCTTTGAACTGAAAGAGGGGCTCCTTTTGTAGGGGAAGCCCCTCGCATCAGAACATACCCAGCACTAATTCATTTATCAATTACCTTCATCAAAGCCTACATTTCCCACTCAGCTAAATATCATGAATTATATACATTGCAACACATTTCTCATGATACAATATACCAATATAACACATTTTACAAAATTCCCATCCCTACTGACATGGAGTCCCCCAATATGCCCATTCACATGAACAAGCCATTTGGGACAGGCACGACAAAGCCAGCCTGATTACCGTAGCTCTGGTCCTTATCCCAGCATACCCGGGAGCTACAAAGATGGAGAGAGAGGAACAGAACCAAACAAACAATGCGCTCATCCATAACATTGATAAGTACGATAAACATTGCTTAAATTAAACATGAACGCTCTTCTGTATATTCTTTATACCATAAATTGTTACTGACGGGAGGCAAGAATAAAGTGTGAAATGTATGAACTAAGATAGAGAAGTTAACTTGTGTATCGACCTACATTGGAGCAGGGAGGCGTGCTGAATGTGTGTGTTAGTGTACCAAACGCTGCCAGGGGCCAGTGACGGACTTCTCCGTCACACAATGCCATCAGCCATACTGATGAGGGCTAGGGCCATTCCCAGAAATGTCCGGTAACTTGCAGGTGCCTTGGTGGAAGAGTGGGGTAACATCTCACAGCAGGAACTGGCTAAATCTGGTGCAGTCCATGAGGAGGAGATGCACTGCAGTACTTAATGCAGACACTGACTGTTACTTTTTAGGGTCATGTGTCCCCTTTTTTCAGGGACACATGACCCTAACCCTAACCTGTTCAGTTTATGTCTCAGTTGTTGAATCTTATGTTTATACAACTATTTACACATGTTAAGTTTGCTGAAAATAAACACAATTGACAGGACGTTACATTACTTGCTTAGGGGACTAGGTTCATCTCTCTGTAGGTGATGGCTTTGTTATGGAAGGTTTGGGAATATCTTCCTTTTAGGTGGCTCTTTTCTGGAGTTTGATAATTAGCTTGAATCAGTCTAAATCTGCTCTGCATGCATTATTTGGTGTTTGGAGGATATTTTTGCAGAGTCTCAATTTGGTGTTTGGCCCATTTTGTGAATTATTGGTTGGTGAGTGGACCCCAGACCTCGCAACCATAAAGGGCAATAGGTTCTATAACTGATGAAAGTATGTTTTGCCATATCCTAATTGGTATGTAGAATTGTATGTTCCTTTTGATCGTGTAGAAGACATTTCTTGCCTTGTCTCTTAGATCGTTAACAGCTTTGTGGAAGTTACCTGTGGCGCTGATGTTTAGGCCAAGGTATATATCATTTTTTTGTATGCTCTAGAGTAATGGTGTCTAGATGGAATTTGTATTTGTGTTTTCCCCCCAAGCCGCTTTCCATCAATTTGAAAAGCAGACCCTCATGCCAAATTGAGTCAAAAGCTTTTTTAAATCAAATCAAATCAAATTGTATTTGTCACATGCCCCGAATACACCTTACAGTGAAATGCTTACTTACAATTCAACAAAGCATGAGAAGACTGCTTTTGTTTTGGAAGGTTTGTCAATTAGGGTGTGCATGGTGAATACGTGGTCTGTTGTACAGTAATTTGTTAAAAAGCCTATTTAACATTTGCTCAGTACATTGTTTCACTGAGGAATGTACGTGTCTGCTGTAAATGATAATGCAGAGGTTTTTCCTACGGTTGCTGTCGACGCATATCCCACAGGAGGTATCGTGGCCAAATTTGTCTCCACTTTTGTGGATTTGCGTGATCAGTCCTTGGTTTCAAATAGTGTGGAAGATGCCAGAGCTGAGGATGATGTTAAAGAGATTAAGTATAGCCAATTGGAATTTGTGGTCTGTATATTTGATCATTTCATTTCGGATACTATTAACACCACAGGCCTTTTTGTGTTGGAGGGTTTTTATTTTGTCCTGTAGTTCATTCAATGTAATTGGAGAATCCAGTGGGTTCTGGTCGTCTTTAATAGTTGATTCTAAGATTTGTATTTGATCATGTATATGTTTTTGCTCTTTGTTCTTTGTTATAGAACCAAAAAGATTGGAGAAGTGGTTTATCCACACATCTCCATTTTGGATAGATAACTCTTTGTGTTATTGTTTGTTTAAGTGTGTTCCAATTTCCCTCTTTCCATCTCTCTCCATCTCTCTCCATCTCTCTCCATCTCTCTCTCTCTCTCTCTCTCTCTCTCTCTCTCTCTCTCTCTCTCTCTCTCTCTCTCTCTCTCTCTCTCTCTCTCTCTCTCTCTCTCTCTCTCTCTGTGCTGTGCAGCCAACTGACGCACGGACGCAGAAAATAGAAACAACTTATCTCACTATTCCCTTGTTCCTGTCCATTTGGTTTTACACCCTCCAATCTTTTCTCATGTCCTGGCTTTAAATGCACTTTCTCTCTCTTTACTTATTTTCTTCTATGTTCTATCTCACACAAACTTGAAAGAACCAGAATGAGAATTTTGGAGTTGGGTTGTGTTTAAAAAAAAACTTTGTTAGAACATTGTTCAAGCACATTTTTCAGTGAGCATTGGAAACATTCACTCACAAGTTCACATGCACGTTCTATATCACTAATGGAAGGTGGCATTTGAAATGCACCGGCACTCCCATTTCATCTGGTTTCCCTTGCTCTCCATTCACAAGAGTAATGGACTGTGCTTTTCCCCATCACTCCGGTCCAGACAGGCACTAAAAAAGAAACAGTTTCATATATTTACACACACAAATACCCTGAGTCAGAGAGGAGGGCATCCATTACTTCTGTCTGTCGGTCCCTCCCCTCCCTGAGCTCCTTTTCCTGGCCTGGTCCCTTGCCAGCGTCCCCTGGCTAGCTCTTATCAACACCAGTCACCCAGTCAAACTGCTTCAGGTGCCCAAGTACTTCAGTAAAACCATCTGGGTGCCACTTTACTTCAGTACAGTGACTGTCAGTGTCGGTCAGTCGGTGGTGAGGTAGCTGCAAGTGCCCCCTTCCTCTCTCATGTGCCCTTTTCTTTCCTCTCTCTTGATGATTATGTCACGGGCTCATGGTTTTAAAAACAATCCAGGCATGAAAAGGAGGACAGTCGATTTGAATTCTCTCTGCTCTGACAAATGAATGTGGGAAAATAATTGGTGTGTTCGATAAGCCATTGGTCTCATGTTAAAGGGTTGTTCCATAATCCTATCAGTGTTCTGCTCCTCAGTATGGCCCATGCAGCTACACACAGACCTGACAACAGACATTGCATAACCAGTAAAGAATAGCTTCAAAAGCAGCTTTTTAAAACACATGGGATTGATAGCATTATCAGCCAGATAATTTGTCAAATGTCACAATGGCCAAGAGAAGGCATATGCGCATGTCGAAAGAGGTTGGACATATTTAGGGAAACGAAGACAGAGGAAACCACAGAGACAGAATGATGGAGAGGAAGAAAGAGAGAGAAGATGGAGTGTGCCTCCAGAGTGAGGTGTCCCATCCCCAGCCCCATCCCCAGCCCCAGCCCCAGCCCCAGCCCCAGCCCCAGCCCCAGCCCCAGCCCCAGCCCCAGCCCCAGCCCCAGCCCCAGCCCCAGCCCCAGCCCCAGCCCCAGCCCCAGCCCCAGCCCCAGCCCCAGCCCCAGCCCCAGCCCCAGCCCCAGCCCCAGCCCCATCCCCAGCCCCATCCCCAGCCCCAGCCCCAGGCTCAGTAAGTGTTTTCCTGGTGGTCTGGGTCTCACAGTAACCAGAGCGTTTCTGTTCCACCAGGTAACACAGCTCCTGCTCACGGCAGCCACCAAATGAAGATGAACGCACTTAATCTCCCCAGCCAAATCTCTACGCCTGTGTGCTGATACCGCACACTCACACTTGCACACCTTTTCTCTATCACACACATACAGTGCCAGTCAAAAGTTTGGACACACCGACTCATTCAAGGGTTACCCTTTATACACCATTAATAGAGTATGACACACACTTATGAATGATTTGAGAAGCATTTGCGTAGCGCTTGTGAAGCCTTTATGTATGCTGTATAAAGCCTTTATAAGTAGTACTTTGTTTAAATTGAGAGTTGAGTGGTTGCCAAGTAAAAACAGACAAGTGGTATAGAGCAAAAAAGCACAGTCCAAGCACAGACAGCATTGATGAAGAAAGGCACTCTTGGCATTCTCTCAACCAGCTTCATGACATAGTCACCTGGAATGCATTTCAATTAACAGGTGTGCCTTGTTAAAAGTTAATTTGTGGAATTTCTTTCCTTCTTAATGCGTTTTAGCCAATCAGTTGTGTTGTGACAAGGTAGGGGTGGTATACAGAAGATGGCCCCATTTGGTAGAAGACCAAGTCCATATTATGGCAAGAACAGCTCAAATCAGCAAAGAGAAACGACAGTCCATCATTACTTTAAGGCATGAAGGTCAGTCAATACGGAACATTTCAATAACTTTTCAAGTTTCCTCAAGTGCAGCCCCAAAAACCATCAAGCTCTATGATGAAACTGGCTCACACGAGGACTGCCACAAGAAAGGAAGACCCAGAGTTACCTCTTCTGCAGAGGATTTGTTCATTAGACTTATTGCACCTCAGATTGCAGCCCAAATAAATGCTTCACAGAGTTCAAGTAACAGACACATCTCAACATCAACTGTTCAGAGGAGACGCTGTGAATCCGGCCTTCATGGTTGAAATGCTGCAAAGAAAACACTACTAAAGGACACCAATAATAAGAAGAGACTTGCTTGGGCCAAGAAACACGAGCAATGGACATTAGACCTGTGGAAATCTGTCCTTTCATCTGTTGAGTCAAATTTGAGATGTTTGGTTCCAACCGACGTGTCTTTGTGAGACGCAGAGTAGGTGAACTGATGATTGATGATCTCCGCGTGTGTGGTTCCCACAGTGAAGCATGGACGACGAGGTGTGCTGATGTGGGGTTGCTTAGCTGGTGACACTGTCTGTGATTTATTTACAATTCAAGGCACACTTAACCAGCATGGCTGCCACAGTGTTCTGCAGCAATACGTCATCCCATCTGGTTTGCACCTAGTGGGACTATCATTTGTTTTTCATCAGGAAAATGACCCAAAACACACCTCCAGGCTGTGTAAGGGCTATTTGACAAAGACAGAAAGTGATGGAGTGCTTCATCAGATGACCTGGCCTCAACAATCACCTGACCTCAACCCAATTAGAGATGGTTTGGTCCGAAGAGTGAAGGAAAAGCAGTCAACAAGTGCTCAGCATATATGGGGACTCCTTCAAGATGGTTGAAAAAGCATTCCTCATGAAGCTGGTTGAGAGAATGCCAAGAATGTGCAAAGCTGTCATCAGTGTGGCTACTTTGAAAAATCTCTTTGAAGAAACACTTTTTTGGTTACCACATGATTCCATTCTCTCTCTCTCTCTCTCTCTCTCTCTCTCTCTCTCTCTCTCTCTCTCTCTCTCTCTCTCTCTCTCTCTCTCTCTCTCTCTCTCTCTCTCGCTCTTTCTCTCTCTCTCTCACAAATTTAATTCAAACCAGTTCAATGGCAGCAGCACTCTCACCAGTTCTACTCAGTTATCCAAGACATTCCTTGCCTACAAAAATCGGAAGTGAGTGTGTGTGGTGAATGAATAGGAAATAATGTATTGCGTCATTTTGGAGTTACTTTTATTGTAAATAAGAATAGAATATGTTTCTAAATTAAATGTGGATTCTACCAGGATTATGGACATTCCTTAATGAGTCGTGAATAATAATGTGTGATCGCACCCCCAAGACATGCTAACCTCTCACCACTACAATAACATGGGAGGTTAGCATTTGTGGGATATGATATTATACCTCTCTAACTTTCTCACTCATCATTATTCACAATTCATTCAGGACTATCCGTAATCATGGTAGCATCCACATTTAATGTAGAGGTGTAAAGAAACATATGATATTCTTATTTACAATAAAAGATACTCGAAAATGACACAATACATTATTTACCATTCATTTCTATTGGGCACAAAATGATCTGAAATAGAATCAAAACAAACAGCAAATGCATCCAACACGTTTGTAGAGCCACAAGCTTGATGTACTCATTGCGTGCCAGGAATATGGGACCAACTGTCACGCCTTGGTCATTGTATTTTGTGTTTTTGGTATATGTTTGGGTAGGCCAGGGTGTGACATGGGTTTATATGTTGTGTTTCGTATTGGGGTTTGTATTAATTGGGATTGTGTATGATTAGGGGTGTGTCTAGTTAGGCTTGGCTGCCTGAGGCGATTCTCAACGGATTGGGAACCGTATTTAGGTAGCCTGAGTTCGCGTTGTATTTTGTGGGTGTTTGTTCCTGTCTCTGTGTAGTAGTCACCAGATAGGCTGTAATTAGTTTCACGTTTCGTTTGTTGTTTTCGTATTCAGTTATTTCATGTACCTTTTCATTCATTAAAGTCATGAGTAACCTACACGCTGCATTTCGGTCTGACTCTCTTCATCAACGTTATACCAACTACTAAACTTTTGACTACTTTAATACACATAAAAGTGAATTTGTCCCCTAAAATGGTGGGACTATGTACAAAATGTACTGTCATTTTGAAACGGTGTACCCGATATAACTGAAAATACCCACAAATCAAAGCTGATAGTCTGCACTTTAACCTCATAGTCATTGTATCATTTAATATCCAAAGTGCTTGAGTACAGAGCTAAAAAAAAACATGTTTCACTGTCACAATACTTTTGGTGCTCACTGTACAATGTACTCTATGTGTGTGAGACTCCCATAGACAGCAGACAGTACACTAAAGAATGCTAATTCTATGCAGGACGATCTGGTATGTATGTATGCCTGCTCATATAATTCCACTGCAGCCCTGTATGAGCAGACAGAAAGACATCCCAGGATGCAGTGTCTCTCAGCGGGAGGTCTCTCCTCACACTGCTGACAGCACTCTCCCCAAATCCCAGCCTTAAACGAGCACACTCCCTCACAGCCGGACCTAAAGCCATCAAGAGAACTGAGCGCACAGACAGAACGACAGAGATCATGCAGACAGGCAGGAGTAGAAAGAGCATCGTCCGCACCATAACCCTACATGACATGTACGTTAGGCCCATGCAGTAGAGATGGGAGGAAAGGGCTCTCCAATCTCCACACAGCATCTCAGCCCTTCCTCTAAAGAAATGAAATCCTCCTTCCCACCTAGCAACCCTCTCCTCTCTCTTGTCACAGCACAGCATCATGATGATGGAACTTCACACTTGTCTGTTAAGGATGTACCGTCGGATGTGGCACTATGTAAGACTATCAGAGCTTTTATGTTATATAAAAGCTGTAGGCAGGTTGGTAGATGTGTGAATGGAGTCCCTGTCAGTGAGCATGGTGGCGGGTCGTGGTTGCTCTCCTCAGGTCCATTGGGAGGGAGGGTTAACTGTATGGGCGAGTAGAGATTCAAATGGCCTTATGATGCTACAGTCCGGATGAACATGATTTACAGGTGTGTGAACACATGGATTCGATCATCATAGACTTAAACCTCTCATGCTTTTGTTGGACACAATTGCACACAATGCCAAATAACCTCTCACACTCATACACAAAAAGATTCACAGTGATGTGTGAATACAAATTGTACACTTACACAGGGAGCAATCCTGCTTACATCATCACATAATTACATAATCACACACACACACACACACACACACACACACACACACACACACACACACACACACACACACACACACACACACACACACACACACACACACACACACACACACACACACACACACACACACACACACACACACACACACACACACACACACACACACACACACACACACACACACACACACACACACACACACACACACACACACACATGCTACAGAGAGTTGAGATTCTCCCAAGGTAACGGGAGAGAGAGATGGGAGCTGTGTTCCTGTTTAGTGGTTCTGAGAGCATCATTTTGGGGAGGTCTGTCGAGCTTTGGATGAATTAAGAGTCATAAATATTCATGAATCTCTCCTCTCTACCCTCCTGTGATCGCTTAGTAGCCCGTTCAAAAAGCCTTAGATCTCTCCATGAGCTAAGTTCCTCATCGACGCAGGGTCATTTTTACTGGGAGGGAATTTTGTCATGTTTATTTGTATTTTTCTTCCAGTATGATATTCACACACAGGAGGCTAGAATACAGTCAAACTTTGCATTAGCTCCCATTGAACAGTTTATTATATTTACCTGTACTGAGATATTGTAGTTTATTTGAACCAAAGAAATTGGCGTTGCAAGCGCCACACTCTATCAACTAGGCCCCACAAGGCCATATTGTGACACTCTCTGATACTGTATGGTACCTTCAATTATTACATCACTCTGCTTGTTCTGTTACCTTCCATTGTGACACCATCCATTGTGACATCACTCTGCTTGTTCTGTTACCTTCCATTGTGACACCATCCATTGTGACATCACTCTGCTTGTTCTGTTACCTTCCATTGTGACACCATCCATTGTGACATCACTCTGCTTGTTCTGTTACCTTCCATTGTGACACCATCCATTGTGACATCACTCTGCTTGTTCTGTTACCTTCCATTGTGACACCATCCATTGTGACATCACTCTGCTTGTTCTGTTACCTTCCATTGTGACATCACTCTGCTTGTTCCATAGAGATCATATGTAATTACTATTATTAATGAATAGTATTGTAATTCCTAATTCTATTGCTTGTTCTGTTACCTTCAGTTGTGACATCAAATCTGCTTGATCCATAGAGATCCTATTAAATTACTATTATGAATGAATAGGTCGTTATCAATAAAACGTCACAAGTTGCAGAGCATTCGATTTGCCTGCTGCGGGGCAAGGAGACCCTCAGCTCCGCTAACACCGCATGCCCTTTTCAAGGATTGCTAATAAATGTTAACTATTTGGTTGTAATATCATCACCTCTTGTAGAGCATGGTCGGAACTATATATTTCAGATTATTCCATGCAAAACAATTGCGCACATTTAGCTCTATCATCAGAGTCATACAGTAAGAACCTGCATGCTTTTCATGAACAGTAAACGTCAATTGATCACGTCATTTCAGATACATGAAGGTAGCTTCACAATAGCTCTCAATATTGGCCACCATTAACTGGATATTTGAGTGATATAAAATGAAAGTGAACTATACCTGACATGTATGAGTGGTTTAGGTTCATTTCCCATCCCTTATGGGCTCTGCCTGTCAAGCGGCAGAAGGGCACATTTGCCGATGCATTGTTAGCTGATAATTTTCCCCCTTCTGATGACCAGGTGGCGAATCGCATCTCTGCATGTCTGGCAGACATATCAGTGTGGATGACGGATCACCACCTCAAGCTGAATTTCGGCAAGACGGAGCTGCTCTTCCTCCCGGGGAAGGACTGCCCGTTCCATGATCTCGCCATCACGGTTGACAACTCCATTGTGTCCTCCTCCCAGAGCGCTAAGAACCTTGGCGTGATCCTGGACAACACCCTGTCGTTCTCAACTAACATCAAGGCGGTGGCCCGTTCCTGTAGGTTCATGCTCTACAACATCCGCAGAGTACGACCCTGCCTCACACAGGAAGCGGCGCAGGTCCTAATCCAGGCACTTGTCATCTCCCGTCTGGATTACTGCAACTCGCTGTTGGCTGGGCTCCCTGCCTGTGCCATTAAACCCCTACAACTCATCCAGAACGCCGCAGCCCGTCTAGTGTTCAACCTTCCCAAGTTCTCTCACGTCACCCCGCTCCTCCGCTCTCTCCACTGGCTTCCAGTTGAAGCTCGCATCCGCTACAAGACCATGGTGCTTGCCTACGGAGCTGTGAGGGGAACGGCACCTCAGTACCTCCAGGCTCTGATCAGGCCCTACACCCAAATAAGGGCACTGCATTCATCCACCTCTGGCCTGCTCGCCTCCCTACCACTGAGGAAGTACAGTTCCCGCTCAGCCCAGTCAAAACTGTTCGCTGCTCTGGCTCCCCAATGGTGGAACAAACTCCCTCACGACGCCAGGACAGCGGAGTCAATCACCACCTTCCGGAGACACCTGAAACCCCACCTCTTTAAGGAATACCTAGGATAGGATAAAGTAATCCTTCTCACCCCCTTAAAATATTTAGATGCACTATTGTAAAGTGACTGTTCCACTGGATGTCATAAGGTGAATGCACCAATTTGTAAGTCGCTCTGGATAAGAGCGTCTGCTAAATGACTTAAATGTAAATGTAAATGTATAATGTTTACTTTGCAAGCTACCGGTAGAAACGTTGTACAGTTGGCTAAACATAGTGGTAAGTACACCTAATGTACTTTTTTCTCCAACCAATGTTGTCCTACCTAGCATAGTTAGCTAACATTATCCACTTTCAGCATTGTTTTTAAGTGTTTAATCACGATTGCTGCTGACAGACATGATAGGCTACATTCATTGACTGATCGACCACATCAAACTGACTAGCTAGCTAATAATGTCAATATGGTTAGTTAACAAGCTAACTTTCAGGGTATAAACTAGATGGCTATATACAAATAGTATTTTAATTCCTTGCAATCTATAGTTGTGATGACATAAATCCGACTGACAACTTTACCAGGACGAGGACTTGCTGATGTCAAGCTCTTTCAAAAGCCTAATCTCTGATGAAGCAAGCTAAACTACACATGTTGTTTGCCTAGATAACTAGCTGCATGCCAAATGGATAGGCCATCCTCACATATCTGAAATTACATAATCAATTGCTTACTGATCATGAAAGCACGCATTTACTTGCTGTTTAAGTGTGATGACAGATATAAATGTGGCTTAATCTGAAATGTGTAGTTCTGACTATGCTCTTCAAGAGATGATGATATTAAAACCAAACAGTTATAACATTTATTTAACAATCCTTAAGGATGTTAACAGAGCTGGGAATGTCCTTGTCGAACACTCTGCACCATATTGCAACCTTTTATTGATTACGACTTGTAGTATTGTAATTCCTAATTCTAAGGCTTGTTCTATGTTACCTTCCATTGTGACATCACTCTATTTGTTCCATGTTAACTTCCATTGTGACATCACTCTGCTTGTTCTATTTTACCTTCCATTGTGACATCACTCTGCTTGTTCTATGTTAACTTCCATTGCAACATCACTCTGCTTGTTCTATGTTAACTTCCATTGTGACATCACTCTGCTTGTTCTATTTTATCTTCCATTGTGACATCACTCTGCTTGTTCTATGTTAACTTCCATTGTGACATCACTCTGCTTGTTCTATTTTATCTTCCATTGTGACATCACTCTGCTTGTTCTATGTTACCTTCCTTTTTGACATCACACTGATAGCTCCATCAGTGCTACCCTCTATAATGACATCATACTACTCGGCCTTCCTGATGTTTTTAGGGGTTTATAGCGAAGATAGTTTTTTTGCCCTTGACATGGTCAAATAAATCAAGCATAGATTCGTAACTGTCTAATTTGGCACATATAAACATGAGGCCACGAGTAACTTGGTCAAAAAGAATGGCACCGATTGGCCTACATGTGGCTCTGTTATCAGCAGTAATATCTTGGAGACTTTAAACTTTGCATGTAGGTGTATTTCCTCATGTTGAACAAATTTAATTCAAGGACACATTAGGTCCGTCAGGATAGATTTTCCTTCATCTTGGACATTTTGGAAAACCTTTTAAAAACGTATTCTCATGAACCATAGGTCCGAATAACACCAAATATGGTGCCCATGGAAAAGCTAAGGGATTGGATAAGACATGGCTGAGTTATTGATAAATCAGGACATATGGTTTTACGTGTCCCGAATGAAATCCTTTGTAAATCCACTTCACAATGGCCTTGAAACGTTTTAGGGTAATCAAAGACATTACCATAATACACCATGTTAAATATGGCATTGATATCTTTAAAAAAGAAGGAAACTATGAACAATTAACTTTTCAGACTATTTGTATTTGAATTCATTATGGATCCCCATTAGCTCCTGCCAAGGCAGCAGCTACTCTTCCTGGGGTCTGGCAAAATGAAGGCGGTTATACAATTGAAAAACATTACAATACATTCATAACAGATTTCACAACACACTAAGTGTGTGCCCTCAGGCCCCTACTCCACTACCACATATATACAACACAAAATCCATGTGTACGTGTGTGTATAACGTGTATGTTATCATGTGTCTGTGCCTATCTTTGTGTTGCTTCACAGTCCCCGCTGCTCCGTAAGGTGTATTTTTATCTGGTTTTTAAATCTGATTCTACTGCTTGCATAATTTACTTGATGGGGAATAGAGTTCCATGTAGTCATGGCTCTATGTAACAAAGTACTGTGTTCCTCCCATAGTCTGTTCTGGACTTGGGGACTGTGAAGAGACCTCTGGTGGCATGTCTTGTGGGGTATGCATGGGTGTCCGAGCTGTGTGCTAATCATTTAAACAGACAGCTAAGTGCTTTCAACATACCTCTCACAAATACAAGTAGTGATGAAGTCAATCTCTCCTCCACTTTGAGCCAGGAGAGACTGACATGCATATTATTAATGTTAGCTCTCTGTGTTCATCCAAGTCCATATTTGTGGCACCTGACCACACGGCTGAACAGTAGTCCAGGTGCGACAGAACTAGAGCCTGTAGGACCTGCCTTGTTGATAGTGCTGTTAAGAATGCAGAGCAGCTCTTTATTATGGACAGACTTCTCCCCATCTTAGCTACTGTTGTATCTACATGCTTTGACGATGACAGTGTTCCAGGGTTACTCCAAGCAGTTATTTATTACAATATTTAGTTGAGGTTTAGGGTTTAGTGAATGATTTGTCCCAAATACAAAAGGCACTTAAGGCACTTGCTTATTCCAGTTATCAATAAGCATTCACCTGTTAAGAAAATGACAGTAAATACTGTTAAATCCCATTGGTTGATGAGGAATTAAAAAATTGTATGGTTGAGAGGGACGAGGCAAAAGGATTGGCAAATAAGTCTGGCTACACAACCAACTGGCAAACGTACTGCACATTGACAAATTATGTGACTAAACTGAATAAAAAGAAGAACAAACTACACGATGAAACAAAGATAAATGACAAAGAATGATAGTAAAAAGCTTTGGAGCACCTTCAATTACATTTTGGGAAAAAAGGCCAACTCAGCTCAATCATTCTTTGAATCAGATGGCTCACTCAATACAAAACCGACTGATATTGCCAACTACTTTAATGATTTTTTAAATGGGTAAGTTTAGCAAACTTAGGCATGACATGCCAGCAAGAAATGCTGACACTATTCATCAAAGTGTGTCAGATGAAATTATGAAAGAATTGTAATTGTAATTTTGAATTCTGTCATTTGAGTGTGGAAGAGGTGTGTCAATGTATGCAGATGACTCAACACTATACACGTCATCTATGACAGCGACTGAAATGACTGCAACATTTAGCAAAGAGATGCAGTTAGTTTCAGAATGGGTGGCAAGGAATAAGTTAGTCCTAAATTTTTCAAAAACGAAAAGCGTCAGCCGTTCCGGACGACTGTGTGATCACGCTCTCCGTAGCCGACGTGAGTAAGACCTTTAAACAGGTCAACATACACAAGGCTGCGGGCCCAGACGGATTACCAGGACGTGTGCTCCGGGCATGTGCCGACCAACTGGCAGGTGTCTTCACTGACATTTTCAACATGTCCCTGATTGAGTCTCTAATACCAACATGTTTCAAGCAGACCACCATAGTCCCTGTGCCTAAGAACACAAAGGCAACCTGTCAAAATGACTACAGACCCGTAGCACTCACGTCCGTAGCCATGAAGTGCTTTGAAAGGCTGGTAATGGCTCACATCAACACCATTATCCTAGAAACCCTAGACCCACTCCAATTTGCATACCGCCCAACAGATCCACAGATGATGCAATCTCTATTGCACTCCACACTGCCCTTTCCCACCTGGACAAAAGGAACACCTATGTGAGAATGCTGTTCATTGACTACAGCTCAGTGTTCAATACCTTAGTACCCTCAAAGCTCATCACCAAGCTAAGGAACCTGGGACTAAACACCTCCCTCTGGAACTGGATCCTGGACTTCCTGACAGGCCACCCCCCAGGTGGTTAGGGTAGGTAGCAACACATCTGCCACGCTGATCCTCAACACTGGAGCTCCCCAGGGGTGCGTTCTCAGTCCCCTCCTGTACTCCCTGTTTACCCACGACTGCATGGCCAGGCACGACTCCAACACCATCATTAAGTTTGCTACTGACACAACAGTGGTAGGCCTGATCACCGACAATGACGAGACAGCCTATAGGGAGGAGGTCAGAGAGCTGGCCTGGTGGTGCCAGAATAACAACCTATCCCTCAACATAACCAAGAATAAGGAGATGATTGTGGACTACAGGAAAAGGAGCACCGAGCACGTCCCCATTCTCATCGACGGGGCTGTAGTGGAGTGGGTTGAGAGCTTCAAATTCCTTCGTGTCCACATCAACAACCAACTAGATTGGTCCAAACACACCAAGACAGCCGTGAAGACGGCACGACAAAGCCTATTCCCCTCAGGAAACTAAAAAGATTTGGCATGGGTCCTGAGATCCACAAAAGATTCTACAGCTGCAACATCGAGAGCATCATGACCGGTTGCATCACCTGGTAAGGCAATTGCTCGGCCTCCGACTGCAAGACACTTCAGAGGGTAGTGTGTACAGCCCAGTACATCAATGGGGCAAAGCTGTCTGCCATCCAGGACCTCTACACTAGGCGGTGTCAGAGACCCCAGCCACCCCAGTCATAGACTGTTCTCTCTACTACCGTATGGCAAGCGGTACTGGAGTGCCAAATCTAGGACAAAAAGGCTTCTCAACAGTTTTTACCCCCAAGCCATAAGACTCCTGAACAGGTAACTGAATGGTTACCCGAACTATTTGCATTGTGTGCCTCACCCACAACCCCTCTTTTATGCTGCTGCTGCTCTCTGTTTATCTTATATGCATAGTCACTTCTGGTCCTTCTGTAGCTCAGTTGGTAGAGCATGGCGCTTGTAACGCCAGGGTAGTGGGTTCGATCCCCGGGACCACCCATACGTAGAATGTATGCACACATGACTGTAAGTCGCTTTGGATAAAAGCGTCTGCTAAATGGCATATATTATTATTATTATATTAACTATACATTCATGTACATACTACCTCAATTGGCCCGACCAACCAGTGCTATCTGCACAGGGCTATCTGCATTATGTCCCACCACCTGCCAACCCCTCTTTTTTACACTTCTGCTACTCTCTGTTCATCATATATGCATAGTCACTTTAACCATACCTACATGTACATACTACCTCAATAAGCCTGACTAACTGGTGTCTGTATATAGCCTTGCTACTGTTATTTCAAATGTCTTTTTACTATTGTTTTACATCTTTACTCACCTAAACACACACACACACACACACACACACACACACACACACACACACACACACACACACACACACACACACACACACACACACACACACACACACACACACACACACACACACACACACACACACACACACACACACACACACACACACACACACACACACACACACACGTGACAAGTCAACTTTGATTTGATTTGAGATTTACTCCAGATTGTGCATTTGTTTGCACATAAATTAAGATAGTTCCTATATGATAGAAAGCTTGCTTTGTTATCCAACTGATCTTGTGTCCTTTTTGTCATCCCGTGAACCTCATTCATTGCTGCTCGCAGTTATATTTACTTCTTGTGTTTCCATCCACCGTGACATCTTCATGCTCCAGTTTGGTTGTAGAATATATGTTCCGCTCTAATGCCAGCCCATGTATCTCTGCTTGAGGTCCATATCCTCCTGATCCATTCGACCGTACTCTTCTGTTTGGCTTTACAGCATCAAATAATGAATAGCATTTGAAACCAGAGATTAGTCCGAAAATTAAGAAATGAAAGGAATAAGTAGCTCATGTGCTGTACACAAGGATGTACTAAAATGGCTATTGCCAAGTAAAAAATAAAGGCGTTATTTGACATATAATCACACTGGGCATCCGTGAAACGGATGACTAGCATAAAGGTTAGCATAATTACATCCAATACAGAGACTTCATCTGAAAGCCTTGCCCTGCCAGTCTTCTATGCATGAGGTCTTGGTTATTCCTAGGACTATTTCCCAATGCACCGTTGTCATGCTGGGTGGTCCATATTGTGTGAACTACTGTTGATATCTGCAGCACAAGCACAGACTGTACAGTTACTGCACAAGATGGTAGCATCAAATAAAACATCAAACCAACACTGTCCGATCAGGTGAGAAACGTTGAGACGAACCAGAGCCGGAGACAGATAAATAGTATTAGTAATAAACAAAGGCTAGAGGACAAGAAGATAAGGAAAGCCAATAGGATACTGCACTGTGTTAAAGTGATATATAAAACGAGTTGTGTATGTCAATGAAGAGAAGGATTGAAGACATTTGAAAGACAGGGAGAAGGGAGAGAGTACTGATGGTAAGCCTTTAAAGCTTCCTTGGTCAAGGAAGGGAAGAAGGGGAGGAGGGATGGGAGGACGAGTGGGTGAGAGAAGCAGGTAGAGAGATTGTGAGATGACGGGGAGAACTGAGCCAGGGATTAATGGACGTGTGTAAAATGAGACTGTTCCTCCTGAGGGAAAAGGCCAAGAGTGACACATGGAGCTCTGACGTCCCTCCCTCCCTCCCTGCACCTCTCTCTTCTTACCATGCTCTCACAGTCTCTCTCTCCCTTCCCCTCCCTCTCTCCCCTTACCATGCTCTCACAGTCTCTCTCTCCCTTCCCCTCCCTCTCTCTACCTCTTTCTCCTTACCATGCTCTCACACTCTCTCTCCCTTCCCCCTCCCTCTCTCTACCTCTCTCTCCTTACCATGCTCTCACAGTCTCTCTCTCCCTTCCCCTCCCTCTCTCCCCTTACCATGCTCTCACAGTCTCTCTCTCCCTTCCCCTCCCTCTTTTCCCTTACCATGCTCTCACAGTCTCTCTCTCCCTTCCCCTCCCTCTCTCCCCTTACCATGCTCTCGCAGTCTCTCTCTCCCTTCCCCTCCCTCTCTCTACCCCTCTCTCCTTACCATGCTCTCACAGTCTCTCTCTCCCTTCCCCTCCCTCTCTCCACCTCTCTCTCCTTACCATGCTCTCACAGTCTCTCTCTCCCTTCCCCTCCCTCTCTCTACCCCTCTCTCCTTACCATGCTCTCACAGTCTCTCTCTCCCTTCCCCTCCCTCTCTCCACCTCTCTCTCCTTACCATGCTCTCACAGTCTCTCTCTCCCTTCCCCTCCCTCTCTCCACCTCTCTCTCCTTACCATGCTCTCACAGTCTCTCTCTCCCTTCCCCTCCCTCTCTCTACCTCTCTCCATCTCTCTCCTTACCATGCTCTCACAGTCTCTCTCTCCCTTCCCCTCCCTCTCTCTACCTCTCTCTGACGTTGAGCAGACACGGAGGTTAACATTACTGAAAGCAGGGGGGAATGGGGTAGGGTCGAGTCATACATAAACATACAAAGCACACACCACACACACTGACAGCCCAATAAACAGATTAAAGTATGGATGTACACAATGGTCACAGGACTATACGTTTAGAAACATACTCTTCCTCTTTATGGTGAATTATGCTCGTGGAAATTCTGAATATCATATAAAGCTAGTTGTTCAGATTTGACATAATCCTGTGTAAAACAAGAGCTGAGATAGTGATGCTGGCTGGTGACTCAGAGAGATGATGTCATGTTCTGGTTCTTTGTCTCTCCTGAGCCTGAGCTTGGCTCTACTTCAGAGGTACATAAGCCAGATTGTTCAGGTGGAACCAGCAAGGCATTGTTGTTACACTCTGTCTACCAGAAGCCTGGAACATCACATTTTCAAATCAACAGTCTGCACCCAAAATGTACGCCAGTCTGGGAAAAGTGATAAGACTTCTGTTACTTAGCGATAACAAATTGGAACCAAACTCAACATTTCACATCGCAATATTATGACTCCAAAACAATTGGGGAAAGTGTAATGGAACATGTACTGTGGAGGGGTAACAAGGGCATAACAACGAGAGGTTGACATGTCTAGCTAGTAGCTACCCATCTAAGATGGCTGACTGTTTGTTGTGCTGTCTTATTTGGGACAAGCCCATGGCGAGATCATAAAGCCGTTGGGAGATGAGGGGGGTGGGTGAGGGAGAGAGTGAGTCAATGATACTGGGTCCTTGGCCTGGTCCTAATCCCATCTCAACTAGCTAGTCCTGGGGGACAGCTGGGTTGAGCCTGGGCTTAATGAATGGACCGCATACGATGCTATTGACAAAAGTCCATTGATTGTGCTGGGGGCCTATTTTTTTTTACTGAAATTGTTACATAATTAAGAGGTGATCAATAAGTCGATTGCAGGAGAGAGACGACCGGGGGTCATACACATCCTATAAACATGTCAACAATCACCCAGGGAACTTTGCACGTGTGTGTGTGTGTGTGTGTGTGTGTGTGTGTGTGTGTGTGTGTGTGTGTGTGTGTGTGTGTGTGTGTGTGTGTGTGTGTGTGTGTGTGTGTGTGTGTGTGTGTGTGTGTGTGTGTGTGTGTGTGTGTGTGTGTGTGTGTGTGTGTGTGTGTGTGTGTGTGTGTGTGTGTCTCCTTTTGTCATATGGGTGACATCCACAGAGCCATCTCTGTGTGAAAGGAGTGATGCACAGTGTATTGTATTAAAGGTGGAAAACAAGAAGCAATCTAAAAACCACAGTACAACATAAAATGAGCATGGAACTGGTGGAGCGGGAACGTATTTACAGAACAAATTCAATTAATTTTCTTTTGTCATTTTTACAACCACAATTAAACTCTGTGCTTGTTGGGCATATGCTAAATCGCGTTAATTAAGGCGCATCCACCGAACAAGTAACATATTTTCCTTCTCACAAGAAAAACTAGCCAGAGACATTTTTATTTTGATGAATGATACAGTGTTTATATATGAATAGAGAGAGAGAGAGAGAGAGAATCATCAAATAGAATTATTTAATTTGAATTAGCAAAAAAAAAACAGAGTAAACTAGAATTATATTTGGCCCTAAACAGAGAGTACACAGTGGCAGAATACCTGACCACTGTGACTGACCCAAACATAAGGAAAGCTTTGACTATGTACAGACTCAGTGAGCCCACCCTCTACAAAGGGTGGTGTGGACGGCCCACCACATCACTGGTGACGATTCAGGCCGTGTAGTACATACCAGGCGGTGTCTGATAAAGGTCCAACAAATTGCCAAAGACATGGACTGTTCTCCGTGATCCTATACAGCAGGAGGTACCAGTACATCAAGGCTCAGACAAACAGACTCCTAAACAGCATCTATCCCTTGGCCATAAGACTGTAAAATGGCTAACAACTACTGCTCTCCCTCTTCCACAGACTATCCACACAGACTCTATGCCCATACACAGGTCTCTACCCACTCAGACACAATCTACTGTACGCTGCTGCTAAAACGATTATTGATCAGATATATTACTCTATTACACTGCTGTCCATTGATTATTGATTGCCAGTACCATTAGTATTTATCTATTTATCCTGCTACTGGTCACTATTACTCCTGTGTACATGTAATGTATATACAGTATTACCATTAGTATATTACAATACGTATTTATATATTCCTGCAACCAGTCACTTTTCCAGCCCTGTTTATCCTACTACCAGCCACTCTTTATGTATAAACCCACCTCAACCACGCCAGTACAGCTGCACAGTGAATAAGGTACTGGTACTGATCTGTATACAGTATACTTGCATTCTTTAAGTCTCATCGTAGTTCTCATGTGTTTTTTATTCATACTTGTATTTTTGTTCTATTATTATCGTAAGTATAATTATCATTATTATTATCATTTTTTATGATTATTATCATTATTATTATTATCATTATCATTATCATTATTATAATTTGTATTTTATTATTATTATCATTATTATCACTGCATTGTTGGAAAGAGCTCTCAAGGTAAGAATGCCCCTGTACTGTTTTACACCTGAATAAGCATTGGAACTTGACACACAGCCTCTTGTTAGTTTACTAAGGATGTCATTCCTCTGTTGTAAACACATCGTTGTTCAACTCGCCAGTGACTTCCTTTACTGTGGGTGTAATGATGGAGCCTGGATGATTCAGTGAAGGTGTCATTTAATTTATCCCCCAGTGGTCTACTTTGAAGCTAAACTGAGAGAAAGAACTGAGAGAGACAAAAACAAACTGTGAGCATGCAGGAGCTCAGTCGCACACACCCACGTGCGCACAGACACACACTCACGTGCGCACAGACACACACCCACGTGCGCACAGACACACACCCACGTGCGCACAGACACACACCCACGTGCGCACAGACACACACCCACGTGCGCACAGACACACACCCACGTGCGCACAGACACACACCCACGTGCGCACAGACACACACGTGCGCACAGACACACACCCACGTGCGCACAGACACACACCCACGTGCGCACAGACACACACCCACGTGCGCACAGACACACACCCACGTGCGCACAGACACACACCCACGTGCGCAGACACACACCCACGTGCGCACAGACACACACCCACGTGCGCACAGACACACACCCACGTGCGCACAGACACACACCCACGTGCGCACAGACACACACCCACGTGCGCACAGACACACACCCACGTGCGCACAGACACACACCCACGTGCGCACAGACACACACCCACGTGCACACAGACACACACCCACGTGCACACAGACACACACCCACGTGCGCACAGACACACACCCACGTGCGCACAGACACACACCCACGTGCGCACAGACACACACCCACGTGCGCACAGACACACACCCACGTGCGCACAGACACACACCCACGTGCGCACAGACACACACCCACGTGCTCACAGACACACACCCACGTGCGCACAGACACACACCCACGTGCGCACAGACACACACCCACGTGCGCACAGACACACACCCACGTGCGCACAGACACACACCCACGTGCACACAGACACACACCCACGTGCGCACAGACACACACCCACGTGCACACAGACACACACTGTGATTGTTTTGTTTGTTGTTGTTTTAACTCAGTATTATTAAGTAACTGGTTCCACAGCCTTACTCAACTTGTCCACGTATTACCTGAAGAAAAACGTTTTGTTGGCCCAAACTTAACTCCAACTTGAGAAAACATGGGCAAAGAAAATCAGTCGACTTAAAATGATGTTTGCTCAAATTGTCTCATCTTTTCATTCAACTACAAATTGTTATTTAGGTTTCTTCCCTCTTATCTGAAATCGAATAACGAGTAATTTGTCAGATTAAAGTATTTTTTTTAATTGAATGAAGCTTCTGCAGCAGCCTATTAGAAGAGTTAGAAGCTTGTTTACATCGGGTGTGGCTTTCAGATAGTTCTTTTTGCCCACCCGTCAGAGCGAATGTCATTCTAGTTAATGTTGTCCATTGTATTCATCATTTAAACCCAAAGTTAAAGTCATTGTGTACGTCACATGAAAACAGATAGTGTGGGAGGGTCTACATAACAAAGACATCAGTGCAATTTATTTTGTTGCATGGAAGGCTCTGCCAATGGATGACAGTGTTCCAGGGGAACGATGGATGGAAGGCTCTGCCAATGGATGACAGTGTTCCAGGGGAACGGTGCATAGAAGGCTCTGCCAATGGATGACAGTGTTCCAGGGGAACGGTGCATGGAAGGCTCTGCCAATGTATGACAGTGTTCCAGGGGAACGGTGCATGGAAGGCTCTGCCAATGTATGACAGTGTTCCAGGGGAACGGTGGATGGAAGGCTCTGCCAATGTATGACAGTGTTCTAGGGGAACGGTGCATGGAAGGCTCTGGCAATGTATGACAGTGTTCCAGGGGAACGGTGCATGGAAGGCTCTGCTAATGTATGACAGTGTTCTAGGGGAACGGTGCATGGAAGGCTCTGCCAATGTATGACAGTGTTCCAGGGGAACGATGGATGGAAGGCTCTGCCAATGTATGACAGTGTTCCAGGGGAACGGTGGATGGAAGGCTCTGCCAATGGATGACAGTGTTCCAGGGGAATGATGGATGGAAGGCTCTGCCAATGTATGACAGTGTTCCAGGGGAACGGTGGATGGAAGGCTCTGCCAATGTATGACAGTGTTCCAGGGGAACGATGGATGGAAGGCTCTGCCAATGTATGACAGTGTTCCAGGGGAATGGTGGATGGAAGGCTCTGCCAAAGTATGACAGTGTTCCAGGGGAACGGTGGATGGAAGGCTCTGTCAATGTATGACAGTGTTCCAGGGGAACGATGGATGGAAGGCTCTGCCAATGTATGACAGTGTTCCAGGGGAACGGTGGATGGAAGGCTCTGCCAATGTATGACAGTGTTCCAGGGGAACGGTGGATGGAAGGCTCTGCCAATGTATGACAGTGTTCCAGGGGAACGGTGGATGGAAGGCTCTGCCAATATATGACAGTGTTCCAGGGGAACGATGGATGGAAGGCTCTGCCAATGTATGACAGTGTTCCAGGGGAACGGTGGATGGAAGGCTCTGCCAATGTATGACAGTGTTCCAGGGGAACGGTGGATGGAAGGCTCTGCCAATGTATGACAGTGTTCCAGGGGAACGGTGGATGGAAGGCTCTGCCAATGTATGACAGTGGATGTCTGAACTGAACTGGATGTCATAAGGTGAATGCACCAATTTGTAAGTCGCTCTGGATAAGAGCGTCTGCTAAATGACTTAAATGTAAATGTAAATGTAACAGTGTTCCAGGGGAACGGTGGATGGAAGGCTCTGCCAATGTATGACAGTGTTCCAGGGGAACGGTGGATGGAAGGCTCTGCCAATGTATGAAAGTGTTCCAGGGGAACGGTGGATGGAAGGCTCTGCCAATGTATGACAGTGTTCCAGGGGAACGGTGGATGGAAGGCTCTGCCAATGGATGACAGTGTTCCAGGGGAACGGTGGATGAGGCTAAAGAACACAAGGAATCATGGCGGAAGTGAATGCCGTTGGAGAAGAGGAAGGAAATGGGATGAAAAACAAAAATGTGAAGGGGTTGGTCAGTGTATATTGGACAAGGAGGCGTTTCTTGTTGGGAGGTGATTTTTTTTCTGGGAGATCCGTTTGGGGTTTCGAAGAGGGTGAATCGTATTTTGGGAAAAGTTAAGTCAATCAGAGTGACCAGGAGTGGGTTTGTCCTGATTAATTGCGTGTCTGTGAACAAAAGTATCCCTGATATATTTACCTATTAGAAACAATTTGAGTAACAAATTCACAAAAATTATAATTAAACAATTACACACTCTTGCCATAAAATATCCTAATTGTGATGGTAATTGTGACGGTAGCCATTTTGAAAAATCAGATAGAAAAACATCTCAAGTTGACATCCCCACAGTTGTGATATCATTGAAAAGCCAAGAATGTCCTCTCAAAGGTACAACATGACCTAACACAGTGAAATATATGGCCTTAGAGATAGGGACCAAAAACGAATGTCCATTAGAGAGGACAAAAATGAATTTCTGGGTCTCAGGAGGCTAGAGGAGCTGCTGCAGGAGTGGAGATTTAGTGTTTCTCTCTAATGAGCCTCTGAGACACATCAATAACTAGTCTCATTCTTAATGAAGACCCACAATCCTGCAGGGTGAGAGCTAAATGAACTGGGACGAAGTGCAGCCAAACAGTTTACTGTGCTCTCTCTCTCCCTCTCTCCCTCTCACTCTTAGATGAAGCTGAGATAATTAGTGGAGCAGCTAAAGACTACAGAGGCCTGCCACAGTTGCTAATGCTAATGTTTGGCTGACAGAGCAGATATCACTAGAGGGCCACTATATGCACACAATATGCTAAACAGGACAACTAATTATACACTCTAGCCTAATTCAATATTTACATAATGGCCATGAAATAAGTCAAACCAGGAGACATGCACCCAGAAGGCATCATATACATGATACAATGGGCTGAAACTCATGCAACAGTGCATAACCGAATGAAGCAACCAAAGACGACACGTGCCAATAGAAACAAATGAAGGATACTACCCCTCATTAATTCCTAGAAATAACTATTGAGATGGGACCGAGGCATTTTGGGATGTGGGGGTCAGGGTGAGATGACTCACGGAGCAACGCAAGCAATTAATCCAACAAACTAAATAACAAATAAACGGAGACCTTTGTTATGCCCTGCGGAGCCGGAAATCGCGGCAGCGGCACTAAGGAACCCCACCGTGCACCTCAGCAGAAGGAAGCCACGACGGATAGCAGCCACGCAGGGCAGCTCTGACTGTGCTTGATCAGCGGGCAAGGCTAGTTAGTCGAGTAACACAGAACAATGTCACAAGAGATGAGGGGGGGCAAAGAAGGGCATGACAGAGTAATCATCACACGTCTGTTTGCCACATGTTAGACCAGAGGATGCCACCTTACCTCACAAACTGTATCATGCCATTAGCTGAACTAACATCCTGCACTGCACAAATGGACATACTGTGTACAGTAGGCTATGTTGTTTTTTAAAACTCAACTGTATGTGGCACAACTACGAAAGCGTACCCACGCAGACACAACTAGGCTGCCTAAAATCAAGGTGTGTAAATATGCACAAACTCCAAATGAACACACCTGAAATCAGTGTGTCGTCTTAGAATTCACACTCTTTGCTTACGGTGCTTCGCTTGTCTTCATCTCAGTCCGAATATCACAGAATATCGTATTCGGACATTTAGACACTCAAAGTCACAAAGTTACATAAAAAGCACAGGCTGACCTCACTCATAATCTTGTCCTTCTAAAAAGTATCTAAAGGTGTGCAATGATGCGGTGACAGGAGTTTGAACACTGTGATCAGGGAAGTGCCCTTGACCCGTCAGCCAACGGCAATCTACAAATATGGACTGTTTTATTGTTCACAGGTTACAAAGGGAAGAAAGTGCAGAACAATGAAGTACAATCAAAACATTGTAACACTTATATTGTATCACGGAGTTTGAAGAGTTCTCACTCAACAATTTATAGTAGAATCATAAACATTATAATTCTCTGTCTTGAAAAGGTGTTTCATCCCACGGTGCACTATTCTAACAACATACAACAGTATACTGCACTGTGCACTATTCTAACAGCATACAACAGTGTACTGCACTGTGCACTATTCTAACAACATACAACAGTGTACTGCACTGTGCACTATTCTAACAGCATACAACAGTGTACTGCACTGTGCACTATTCTAACAACATACAACAGTGTACTGCACTGTGCACTATTCTAACAGCATACAACAGTATACTGCACTGTGTACTATTCTAACAGCATACAACAGTGTACTGCACTGTGCACTATTCTAACAACATACAACAGTGTACTGCACTGTGCACTATTCTAACAGCATACAACAGTGTACTGCACTGTGCACTATTCTAACAACATACAACAGTGTACTGCACTGTGCACTATTCTAACAGCGTACAACAGTGTACTGCACTGTGTATAAGCTAAGATAAAAACAAAGGCACGCTGCTTATTGAACAATAATCTGCCTCTTTGTACAAGCAGTTTAACTAATCTTTTTTATTTATTTTTATGTTTTTTTTATTGCCCCCTTTTCTCCCCAATTTCGTGTTATCCAATTGGTAGTTACAGTCTTGTCTTATCGCTGGTCGAGAGCCGTGTGGTGGAGAGCCGTGTGTCCTCCCGAAACACAACCCAACCAAGTCGCACTGCTTCTTTACAAAATGCACACTTAACCCAGAAGCCAGCCGTACCAATGTGTCGGAGGAAACATTGTACACCAGGCGACCGTGTCAGTGTGCACTGCGCCCGGCCCGCCACAGGAGTCACTAGTGCGCGATGGGACAAGGACATCCCTGCCGGCCAAACCCCTCCCTAACCCGGAAGACGCTGGGCCAATTGTGCGCTGCCCCATGGGTCTCCGGGTCGCGGCTGGCTGCCACAGAGCCTGGACTCAAACACATAATCTCTAGTGGCACAGATAGCACTGCGATGTAGTGCCTTAGACCGCTGCGACACTCAGGAGGCCCAGTTTAACTATTCGTAATGCTTTATGAGAAAGAGGGATAGAGCAAGAGAGATTAACCGAGGGAATGCGTTTTTACATGTTCCAAGTTGCACTTAGTTGCCGTCAGTCTCTTCGGTCTGACGTAGGTCTGACGTCTTTTCATCCATTCTGTCTCCATCCTGTTTTCCATGGTGACTAAGAGCCTGCATCTCTCTCTTTTAACTCTGCCTGCCCCATTGTGTTTTTTTTAGACGGAAGAGAGGCAAAATTGCTCCACTAAAGCTTTAGTCCTGAATCGACTGCAATCTTGTGGAATTATGGGTATTAAAAAGGTATTTCATAGAGAGGTGGAGAGTGAGCAGAAATCAGCGTGAGACATTGGCACAGTCATACGGTGTGACTAATGCTAAATTGTATGTGCAACATAAAGACAGACCACCATGGTAATGACTTATTTTCTGAAAACAATAGAGTCAGGAAGCAATGGAGCTCCCCTACATATCCTTTACATCTACAGAATGCACACATACAAACACACACACTGACACACTGATACAGAACACACACACTGACACACTGATACAGAACACACACACACTGACACACAACACACACACTGACACACTGATACAAACACACACACACTGACACACTGATACAAACACACACACTGACACACTGATACAAACACACACACACTGACACACTGATACAGAACACACACACTGACACACTGATACAGAACACACACACTGACACACTGATACAAACACACACACTGACACACTGATACAAACACACACACACTGACACACTGATACAAACACACACACTGACACACTGATACAAACACACACACTGACACACTGATACAGAGCACACACACTGACACACTGATACAAACACACATACTGACACACTGATACAAACACACACACACACTGACACACTGATACAAACACACTGACACACTGATACAAACACACACAGTGCCACACTGATACACAACACACACACAGAACACACACTGACACACTGATACAAACACACAGACACTGACACACTGATACAAACACACACACTGACACACCGATACAAACACACACACTGATACAAACACACACAGTGCCACACTGATACAGAACACACACACAGAACACACATTGGCACACTGATACAGAACACACACAGTTTTCATGTATCAAGACGTATCAAACATTCGTCACAAGCAATACCATACCAACCTCTACACACATACTACACAAAATACTGCAAAGCATGGTAAACATACATTATTACATTAGATAATTTCAAAGCAAATATGCGAACTTACCCGGTTGGTGGGACTTCCTCTCCCTCTGCTTAACAAGTCTTGTTTCAAATCACTGAACTCTACTGTTCTGAGGTTGTAAACTTCCTTCCCAGGATGAGATGGGAACATTTGGGACACAACTGTTTTTAACATTATGTCTAGGCGCAGAGGTCAAGTCCAAAACAAACAAAACTGCGGGCCAGGCGAGCCCGAGCCAGGGCTGTGTCACTTGGCTCTAATTAGATGGGCTTTCTAGGAACTTAGGTGTGGATAGGAACACTGAGGATTGGCAGAACCTGGACCACGGTCGCTTGTACTGTATGCTGTTAAACGCTCAACTAGGAACATATTTTCCAGGCAACCTATTGAGAGACAATATACTATTTGGTGCAAATAGCAACCCTTTGAAAATACATGTGGTAAACGTGGAGCACCTCATACAGTACATCACCATACACTTACTGCATATCACATACACAGATCATTAACCCTCTCCCTCACTGCTCTCCTCTTGGCTGAGCTCCATCAGTGATTCATCATGGTGACATTTCGTTTGGCTCCGAAGCTAAAGCACTTGCAGCACTCCTGCAGGAGGGAGTATCATTGACGGAGAAACATTCTATGTATTTTTGTGATTTCCCTTCCTCTCCCTCCATCCAATCCATCTCTCCCTTCTATCTTCTCGTTCATGCCCTCTTTGCGTCTCCCTTTCCGCGTGTCTCCCTCTATCTCGCTCTCCCATCGTCCTTCCTTCCATTCTATCATTGGGGACTTGTTTCTGTACATGTTTCCACTTGATTAACCCTGAGGGCAGGACACTGTGTCTTCTCTGGGGGGGGGTACCATATACAGTACATTTATACAAATATAGACTGAACACAATTACTGTCCGGCCTCTGCGACCACTTAGGCCTGAAATAGCCAGAGAGAGCCAGGCGAGAGATTTATGAAGCCCAGAGTCAATCACCTTCCTCCAGGCTGGGGGCACAGAGGCATTATGCGTACAGAGACTGCAGTTTACTCTCAGATGATGCCCGCTCGGCTCAGGCCCAGGGTTGCATGACGCATCAACCGTTTACACTCGGTGGGGATATTGCCGTTGCAGGCTGGGGATTATGCGATAATGGATACTTTATAATATCACATGTAGGCTCAGTTCCCGTGGGAACGTCATCACAGCCGTCACCAGCGGCAACTTTGTGACAGGGGCCTGGTGGACGCTACCAAGCTTCTGATTGGCTTTTTAATAATGACTTTACCTTTACAAAGAGTCACCCTGCTGTCAATCAGTCCCATGTAAACAGAGTAGGTGTCATTTTCCCTTGACATTTCTTCCTCCATAAAATGTTCCATTTCTATTTCTTCTTTTTTGCTTTTATCTCGGTGAGACACATGACTCACACAAAGCAAGTGTACCCGAGTGAGTGTTTTTATCAATCCCTCCTTTTCCCGCCTCTCCCTCTCCTATTGCTAATTCACGCTGTCATTTTCCACCACACTAAATGTCTCTGTCTCCGTCTGTGTTTCTCTTTCAATTCAATTCAAGGGCTTTATTGGCATGGGAAACATATGTTAACATTGCCAAAGCAAGTAGGTAATAAACAAAAGTGAAATAAACAATACAAATTAACAGTAAACTTTACACTCTCTCTCGCTCTCTCTCTTTCACTCACTCTCTCACAGCCTCTCTCTCTTTCACTCACTCTCTCACACTCTCTCTCTTTCACTCACTCTCTCACAGTCTCTCACAGTCTCTCACAGTCTCTCACAGTCTCTTCTCTCTCTTCACTCACTCTCTCTCTCTCTCTCTCTCTCTCTCTCTCTCTCTCTCTCTCTCTCTCTCTCTCTCTCTCTCCTTTCTTTCTCTCTCTCTCTCTCTCTCTCTCTCTCTCTCTCTCTCTCTCTCTCTCTCTCTCTCTCTCTCTCTCTCTCTCTCTCTCTCTCTCTCTCTCTCTCCCTTTCTCTCTCTCTCTCTCTCCCTTTCTCTCTCTCACTCTCTCTCTCCAGGCCCTCCAGGCTGTGGCCGGTAGCAGTATTGTAGCAGGCATTTGGAAGGCTGGTGCAGTCTTCGCTTCTTTCTCCAAATGTCACCCACTCATGGTGTCACGTGACATTTGGGACGAGTCCTCTGGGGCCCCTGCATTTGAAGTATTGATTGAAGTGCCCTCGTCCCCTGTGTGACGTTATGTAACAGATGAAAAAGATTGACATATTCAGAGAGATAGAGAGGGAGGGAAGGACTGAGCAAATGAGGGAAAGAGAGCGAGAGAGAGAGAGCGAGAGAGCGAGAGAGAGAGAGAGAGAGAGAGAGAGAGAGAAGAGAGAGAGAGAGAGAGAGAGAGAGAGAGAGAGAGAGAGAGAGAGAGAGAGAGAGAGAGAGAGAGAGAGAGAGAAATAATTAACCATGTGGTAGAGAGGAGAAAGGGCATCACTGTAATGAATCTGCATTCCATCATGGTTCCATCCTGAGGAATTAAAGTTGTGTCATAGATCACCTCGTGTTATGGCCTAAAATAGAGCTATGAATAATGTTATCATTACTCCACCCTCTGTAATTACCCTATTAGATGGCCACTTCGATCTAGAATGAGATAGGGATCAGATAAGTGTACCAGATATGATTGTGAAAAATCTGAGAAGCATGAAAACTTTGGCATGAGGCTCAAAGTTAAGGTCTGGAAATTATACAGAGCAACACACAGGGATTTAAGAAACAAAAGAAAAGAGAGAACGTTTTGACAGGTGTCGAGATTTGCACGCTCAGTTAAAGGGAAATAGGGGATTTGTTTACAAAACAAAACAGAGACGGTGTTGAGAGAAAGTTAGCTGTTTCAAACAGCATTCCTTGACAGCTGTGCAGTTCAAGCTCTATTTGAGATTGTCAGGTACAACGGTTTCTCAAAAACAAAATCCCAAAACACACAGTTGTTCTCTTTTTAACAAATTAAAAGCATAGACATGCTCGTGTTCAAGCACACACAAACACATGCACACACACTTGCACACACACTTGCACACACACACACACACACACACACACACACACACACACACACACACACACACACACACACACACACACACACACACACACACACACACACACACACACACACACACACACACACACACACACACACACAGGAAAGATCCCACCTGGCAAAAACTGGTTGACTCAACGTTGTTTCAATGTAATTTCAACAAAATAATTCAATGTGATGACGTTGAATCAACGTTGGAAACTGATTGGATTTGCAAAAAGTCATCAATGTAAGGAAATGTGGTCTTTTTAACCCCCACCAAGAGGTTAACCTAAATCCAATGACATGGTGAAATGTTTTGTTGATTTCACTTTGAATTGATGTTAGTTGACACCAAATTGAAATAAAAAACTAGACGATGAAATGACTTCTGTGACCAGTGGGATGGCCCTGGCCCTGGGTAAGGTAACACAAGGTCTTCGTTTGACACAGAGTGAGGACTCCCTATGATGTACGATCTCTCTTCAAAGGTGTCAGAGATGGACATTTGCTGAGAAAAGTCTTAATACAGTATGTGACCTCTGAACCACTACACAGCCCTGGTGTTCTACCAGCCAATGTGTCCTTGTAGGGGTCTGTGTATGTGTGTGTGCAGTGGCAACCACAGACAAATGGCCCGCTGTCGTGGGCTGCTCAGCTCATTGCTCCCATTCTGTCTTGCTTCAGCAGGTTGGGTCAGCAGCAACAAAATCTGTGTGAAGCTTCAAAGTTGCAACAGAAATGGCGAGGGAGGGGGGTTTTGCCTGGCCACAGTACTCAGGTTAATGGTGACTCGTTTCAGGAAACGAGGTGTATGTCACACGTCACTACTTCACAGGAGACCATTTGAACGTAAACTTTTTTTTAAATCAAAATGCGTGTAGTAATATTATTCGTATCTCAGATTCATTTGCATTGCTAGTTATAGCATAATGCTAGCTAGCTAACGTTGAACCTGTTTGGTTAGCTACCTGCAGATTCATTTGCATTGCTAGTTATAGCATAATGTTTGCTAGCTAACGTTGAACCTGTTTGGTTAGCTACCTGCAGATTCATTTGCATTGCTAGTTATAGCATAATGTTAGCTAGCTAACGTTGAACCTGTTTGGTTAGCTACCTGCAGATTCATTTGCATTGCTAGTTATAGCATAATGTTAGCTAGCTAACGTTGAACCTGTTTGATTAGCTACCTGCAGATTCATGCAGGGCAGTAATGTTATGAGTTGGGATTATGGTTCATTGTTTAGCTAGCTAGCTACGTGTCTAAACAAAACACTCCACTATGCAAGTAACCATTTCAATATAATTGTCATGATGTCACTGCGAAAACTGTCGATAGACGTAACTGGTAAATTCACTCTGGCTATCTACTCCCATTTCAGAGCATCTTCATCTCAGTGTGCCAGAGCTCAGAATAACTGACAAATGTACAAACGCTCAACACCCATTGAATATGGCCGGTGTCAGTAAACGTAATTAAATTGGCAAGGCAAGTCAGTTAAGAACAAATTCTTATTTACAATGACGGCCTACCCCGGCCAAACTTGGATCACGCTGGGCCAAATTGTGCACTGCCCGATGGGACTCCGAATCACAGCCAGATGTGATATCGTCTGGAATCGAACCAGGGACAGTAGTGACACCTCTTGCACTGAGATGCAGCACCTTTGACTGCTGCGTCACTCATCATTATTCACAATTAATTCAGGATTAAAAAATCTTTCTCTGAGCAATTGTATTAGTATAAAATAGTATAATTCCCTCAAAAAGTATTTATTTTATATATCATTATTGCTCATCTTTATCAATGGTGTCAATAATTTCAGACCACGGACTCCATCCTAATCTAACTCTAACTCCACAATGAGATAGGGTACAGGCCAGGCAGCAGGCTGTTAGCCAGCGTAGTGGAGTCTGCCACCAGCACAGTCAGTGTAGTCAACTCAGCTATCACCATTGAGACCCTGTCTGTGCCCCAATCTAGGTTGGGCTCAACTAAACACGGCGGTGTTCACTTTAGCAATCTCACTGGAATAAAGACCACCTCCATTCCTGTCATTATTGAAAGAGATTGTGATACCTCACATCTCAAAATAGGGCTACTTAATGTTAGATCCCTCACTTCCAAGGCAGTTATAGTCAATGAACTAATCACTGATCATAATCTCGGTGTGATTGGCCTGACTGAAGCATGATGAAACATGAAGAATTTACTGTGTTAAATGAGGCCTCTCCTCCTGGTTACACTAGTGACCATTTCCCCCACTCAACCTGCAAAGGCAGAGGTGTTGCTAACATTTACGATAGCAAATTTCAATTTACATTTTTTTTTTTTGTCTTTTAAGCCTCTAGTTATGAAATCTATGCAGCCTACTCAATCACGTTTTATAGCTACTATTTACAGGCCCCCTGGGCCATATACAGCGTTCTTCACTGTATATGGCCCATTTCCTGAATTCCTATCAGACCTTGTAGCCATGACAGATAATATTCATATTTTTGGTGACTTTAATATTCACATGGAAAAGTCCACAGACCCACTCAAAAAGGTTTTCGGAGCCACCATTGCCTCAATGGGTTTGTCCAATATGTCTCCGGACCTACTCACTGCTACAGTCATACTCTGGACTTAGTTTTGTCCCGTGGAATAAATACTGTGGATCTTAATGTTTTTCTTCATAATCATGTACTATCGGACCACCAATTTATTACTTTTGCAATAGAAACAAATGATCTGCTTAGACCCTAACTAAGGACCATCAAAAGCCGTGCTATAAATTCTTGGACAACCAAAGATTCCTAGATGCCCTTCCAGAATCCTTCCACCTACCCAAGGATGTCGGAGTACAAAAACCTTGCGTAATACCCTAGATGCAGTCTCACACCTAAAATAAAAAAAAACATTTGTTATAAGAAACTAGCTCCCTGGTATACAGATAATACCCGAGCGCTCCATCAAACTGGAAGTCCTCCAACTAGCTTGGAAAGACAGTACCGTACAATATCGAAGAGCCCTCACTGCTGCTCGATCATCCTATTTTTCCAACTTAATTGAGGAGAATAAGAACAATCCAAAATGTATTGTTGATGCTGTCGCAAAGCTCACTAAAAATAATTCCCCATGAGAGGATGGCTTTCACTTCAGCAGTAATAAATTCATGAACCTCTTTGACGAAAAGATCATGATCATTAGAAAGCAAACTAGGGACTCCCCTTTAAATCTACGTATTTCTCCAAAGCTCAGTTGTCCTGAGTCTGCACAACACTGCCAGAACCTAGAATCAAGGGAGATACTCAAGTTTTTTAATCCTATATCTCTTGACACATTCATGAAAATAGTCACGGCCTCGAAACCTTCAAGCTGCATACTGGACCCTACTCCAACTCAACTATTGAAAGAGCTGCTTCCTGTGTTTGGCCCTCCTATGTTGAACATAATAAACGTCTCTCTATCCACCGGATGTGTACTAAACTCACTAAAAGTGGCAGTGATAAAAGCCTCTTTTGAAAAAGCCAAACCTTGAAAATATAAAAAACTAATCGGTCTATATCGAATCTCCCATTTCTCTCAAACATTTTAGAAAAATCTGTTGCACTGCAACTCATTGACTTCTTGAAGACAGACAGTGTATGCGAAATGCTTCAGTCTGGTTTTAGACCCCACCATAGCACAGAGACTGCACTCGTGAAGGTGGTAAATGACCTTTTAATGGCGTCAGACTAAGGCTCTGCATCTGTCCTCGTGCTCCTAGACCTTAGTGCTGCTTTTGACACCATCGATCATGACACTCTTTTGGAGAGATTATTTTCACTATATATTTTACCTCTTGGTGATGTCATTTGGAGACATAATGTTACCTTTCACTGCTATGCAGATGATACACAGCTGTAAATTTTGATGAAACATGGTGAAGCCCCAAAATTGCGTTCCCTGGAAGCCTGTTTCAGACGTAAGGAAGTGGATGGCAAGACATGTATTACTTTTAAACTCGGACAAAACAGAGATGCTAGTCCCCTGTAGCTCAGTTGGTAGAGCATGGCGCTTGTAACGCCAGGGTAGTGGGTTCGATCCCCGGGACCACCCATACGTAGAATGTATGCACACATGACTGTAAGTCGCTTTGGATAAAAGCGTCTGCTAAATGGCATATATTATTATTATTATATTAAGAAACAAAGATATCTTCAGTCAGACCTGACAATTAATCTTGATGGTCGTTATTCTGGACCCTGTTCACTCTTTTGACGAACATATCAAGACTATTTTAAAGACAGCTTTTTTCCATCTTCGTAACATTACAAAAATCTGAAACTTTCTGTCCAAAAATGAAGCAGAAAAGCTAATCCTTGCTTTTGTCACTTCTAGATTAGACTACTGCAATGCTCTACTTGCTGGCTACCCGGATAAGCACTAAATACACTGCAGTTAGTGCTAAATACACTTCAGTTAGTGCTAAACATGGCTGCTAGAATCTTTACCTGAACCAAATTAAATGATCACATTACTCTAGTTCTAGCTTCCTGTAAAGGCTATGACTGACTTCAAGGTTTTACTGCTAACTTTCAAAGCATTATATGGGCTTGCTCCTACCTATCTTTCCCATTTGGTCCTGCCATACCTACACGTACGCTACGGTCACAAGACGCAGGCCTCCTTATTGTCCCTAGAATTTATAAGCAAACACCTGGAGGCAGGGCTTTCTCCTATAGAGCTCTGTTTTTATGGAATGGTCTGCCTACCCATGTGAGAAAAGCAGACTCGGTCTCAACCTTTATTGAAGACTCATCTCTTCAGTAGGTCCTATGATTGAGTGTAGTCTGGCCCAGGAGTATGAAGGTGAACGGAAAGGCACTGGAGCAATGAACCGCCCTTACTGTCTCTGCCTGGCCGGTTCCCCTCTCTCCACCAGGATTCTCTGCCTCCAACCCTATTACAGGGGCTGAGTCACTGGCTTACTGGTCCTCTTCCATCTTGAGTGGTTGAGTCACTGCCGTGATCTTCCTGTCCGGGATTGGCACCCCCCTCGGGTTCATGCCGTGGGGGAGATCTTCATGGGCTACACTCAGCCTTTTCTCAGGGTAGTAAGTTGGTGGTTTGAAGATATCCCTCTAGCGATGTGGGGGCTGTGCTTTGGCAAAGTGGGTGGGGTTATATCCTGCTTGGTTGGCACTGTCCGGGGGTATCGTCGGACAGGGCCACAGTGTCTCCCGACCCCTCCTGTCTCAGCCTTATGTTGCAACAGTTTATGTTTCGGGGGGCTAGGGTCAGTCTGTTACATCTGGAGTATTTCTCCTGTCTTATCCAGTGTCTTGTGTGAATCTAAGTATGCTCCCTCTAACTCTCTCTCCCTTTCCCTCCCCTCCCGGAGGACCTGAGCCCTGGGACCATGCTTCAGAACCCTGACCTGTTCCAGTCCTGCTGTTTTCGACTCTGTCTCTCTCTCTCTCTACCGTACCTGCTGTCTTTAACTTTGAATGTTCGGCTATGAAAAGACAACTGACATTTACTCCTGAGGCGATGACCTGTTACACCCTCTACAACCAATGTGATTATTATTATTATTTGACCCTGCTGGTCATCCATGAACATTTGAACATCTTGGCCATGTACTGCTATAATCTCAACCCGGCACAGCCATAAGAGGACTGGCCACCCCTAAGAGCCTGGTTCCTCTCTAGGTTTCTTCCTAGGTTTTGGCCTTTCTAGGGAGTTTTTCCGCACCACCGTGCTTCTACATCTGCATTGCTTGCTGTTTGGGGTTTTAGGCTGAGTTTCTGTACAGCAACTTGTGACATCTGCTGATGTAGAAAGGGCTTTATGAATACATTCGATTGATTTTTCTCATAGTAGTAGTAACAATTGTAATGAATTACCTATGGACTGGTTTATAATAGTTAGATATTCCTCCCTGACAGAGTCCCCGCGCATTGTTTCACGCGATGTGATTGTAAACGTAACATTCTTTGAAATTAAGCTGCAGCAATGAGGAACTTTCAGAGCTGGGTAGAGAGAAGAAAAATAAGCAAAGAAGATTTCATTTGAACAGAAAAATGTCTTAAGTTTAAAATAAATCTTTCGTAAAAAGACAGGTGCTGCTGTGACACGTCGTCGAGACAGAGGACATACATATGTAGCCCGTGTGTCTGATGCTGTCTGGGCAAAAAGAGAATGACACACTTGCTCCCAAGTGGCGCAATGGTCTAAGGCACTGCATCTCAGTGGTAGAGGTGTTACTACAGACCCTGGGTCAGTGGTCTAAGGCACTGCATCTCAGTGGTAGAGGTGTTACTACAGACCCTGGGTCAGTGGTCTAAGGCACTGCATCTCAGTGGTAGAGGTGTTACTACAGACACTGGGTCAGTGGTCTAAGGCACTGCATCTCAGTGGTAGAGGTGTTACTACAGACCCTGGGTCAGTGGTCTAAGGCACTGCATCTCAGTGGTAGAGGTGTTACTACAGACCCTGGGTCAGTGGTCTAAGGCACTGCATCTCAGTGGTAGAGGTGTTACTACAGACCCTGGGTCAGTGGTCTAAGGCACTGCATCTCAGTGGTAGAGGTGTTACTACAGACCCTGGGTCAGTGGTCTAAGGCACTGCATCTCAGTGGTAGAGGTGTTACTACAGACCCTGGGTCAGTGGTCTAAGGCACTGCATCTCAGTGGTAGAGGTGTTACTACAGACCCTGGGTCAGTGGTCTAAGGCACTGCATCTCAGTGCAAGAAGCATCACTATCACATCTGGCTGTGATTGGGTGTCCTATGGTGTGCTGAACAAATGGCTGGGGTAGGCTGTGATTGTTTAGTTTTAGTTTATTTTATTTTTACAGGGACAGTGCACATTAATCAACGTTTCAGTAAAAGTGCCGGTTTTAGCCAGCCGGCTAATTTTCAGCAGTCCCTGGGCAGCTTATTAAAAACAATTACAATATAGACAATAGCACCATAGAACAAGCAAGACATAGCAACATAGGACAAGCAAGACATAGCATACAGACAGAGCAACATAGGACAAGCAAGACGTAGCATACAGACAGAGCAACATAGGACAAGCAAGACGTAGCATACAGACAGAGCAACATAGAACAAAAAGCAGCAAGACATTGTAAATCAGATATTCTTCTTAGTTAAATAAAGGTTATAAAATACTGTTTTTTGACCTGACAGCATCAGCTACATGGGCTACATTTAGTAAGACAGAGGGGTACTGTTTCACTTGCTCGGATGCTTTCTCTAACAAGATAGTTTCAGCCACTTGCAAATTGAAGGAAATTTGGAGTGTGCACCGTACACTGTTCCGATGCTGGAATTATTTTGGATGAACGTGCGAAGGTAACCTACTTCCTGAAGTGATTTGTTTGATAATCAGATGAAAACATCAGGACTGGTTGTTTTCATGGCACATTAAAAGGTAATACTTGTGTTTATTATAAAACTCAGACTGTCGACTACGGGTATCACGACCATCTCCGGCTGATTCTGAGTGTTTGAGACGTATCTGCAATGCTTCAGCACTGTGTGCGTGCGTTTGTCCCTGTGTGTGTGTGCCCAGCCAGATACTCTCCAGTGTCTGGGAGTCTTATCTGAAACGCTTCACAGAGCTTGTTCCCTGCACATGACTCTCCTGAGTCCCCAAGTTTACTTTCAGGAAAGTTTCCTCCTCTACTGACTGTTTGTCAGTCTGCATCGACTAACTGTGTCTGTATTCCTGTGGGTGTCCAGCCACTCAATCTCCAGGGTCTTAAGTGTCTTAAAGGATACCGATGCTGAAAGTACATTCCAAAAAGCACTGTGATTCGAAACGAAATTGGGTTCTGTCTGTATGCTCATCAGTCATTACGCCACCGGCTGTTGTAATCAAACTACATGAGATACTGAGGGTAGATCTTCTGTTAACTATTGCTTTTTGGGCTGAGACTTCATACGGTATGCATGCCATGATCTAACCAATTCACACTAATAATCTGTAGCTGTTTCTATAATGTGATGCTCTGTTAAGTATCTCTTCTGGTGTGCTCTCTGAACTCTTCTTATCTCTAACCTATAGCATTGTCTTTCCTGCTGTTACCTCCCTCTCCGCCTCCCTCTCTGCTTCTCTCCTCAGATCTGTGTTGTTATTGCGTCTCGCATCTCTACGTGAAGTTGACGCCCCTGTCACCACAAAGTCTTTCTGACGCCTCTGGTATCCTGTCGCTTCAAGAAACCTCTCTCTTTCTCTCTTTTCCTCTCTCCTTCTCCCCTCTCTCTCTCTCTCTCTCTCTCTCTCTTTGGCAAATGCAAGTTTCATACTGACCCCTCCTCCAGTCTTTCATCTGCTTTACGAGGCCTTCCATGTCGTCTCCACACCCAAACGGGAAACAAGCACCCCTCCTAATTAACTCCAGTGACTTTCGCCTCCCTGCCCAGAATCCCACGTCAGCGATTGTTTCCTACACACAGCCATGTAGACCAGCTACACGCAATGAGCTCAGCGGTTACTTTCACTGTCTGTTTCTTTTACTAGCCAGTGTAGCACCCTGGAAGGCATTTGTAAAATGAAATAAAAACAGAATGGTTCAGATGATTAGGAGTAAATATTATGTGAATGGGATCCTATTTAAAGGTTGACCACATCACAGGAAGCCATCAGTGTGAGTTTGTTGAAGAGCCTGTAAACGCCTCTCTCTCTCTCTCTCTCTCTCTCTCTCTCTCTCTCTCTCTCTCTCTCTCTCTCTCTCTCTCTCTCTCTCTCTCTCTCTCTCTCTCTCTCTCTCTCTCTCTCTCTCTCTCTCTCTCTCTCTCTCTCTCTCTCTCTCAAGACGGAGCTGCTCTTCCTCCCGGGGAAGGACTGCCCGTTCCATGATCTCGCCATCACGGTTGACAACTCCATTGTGTCCTCCTCCCAAAGCGCTAAGAACCTTGGCGTGATCCTGGACAACACCCTGTCGTTCTCAACCAACATCAAGGCGGTGGCCCGTTCCTGTAGGTTCATGCTCTACAACATCCGCAGAGTACGACCCTGCCTCACACAGGAAGCGGCGCAGGTCCTAATCCAGGCACTTGTCATCTCCCGTCTGGATTACTGCAACTCGCTGTTGGCTGGGCTCCCTGCCTGTGCCATTAAACCCCTTCAACTCATCCAGAACGCCGCAGCCCGTCTGGTGTTCAACCTTCCCAAGTTCTCTCACGTCACCCCGCTCCTCCGTTCTCTCCACTGGCTTCCAGTTGAAGCTCGCATCCGCTACAAGACCATGGTGCTTGCCTACGGAGCTGTGAGGGGAACGGCACCTCAGTACCTCCAGGCTCTGATCAGGCCCTACACCCAAACAAGGGCACTGCGTTCATCCACCTCTGGCCTGCTCGCCTCCCTACCACTAAGGAAGTACAGTTCTCGCTCAGCCCAGTCAAAACTGTTCGCTGCTCTGGCCCCCCAATGGTGGAACAAACTCCCTCACGACGCCAGGACAGCGGAGTCAATCACCACCTTCCGGAGACACCTGAAACTCCACCTCTTTAAGGAATACCTAGGATAGGATAAGTATTCCCTCTCACCCCCCCCCCCTTTAAGATTTAGATGCACTATTGTAAAGTGACTGTTCCACTGGATGCACCAATTTGTAAGTCGCTCTGGATAAGAGCGTCTGCTAAATGACTTAAATGTAAATGTAAATGTCTCTCTTTCTCTCTCTCTCTCTCTCTCTCTCTCTCGAGACCATTGGAGACTCATTGGAGACCATTTTGACAAGGTCACGAGTGCCACATACACAATCTAGGAGCTTCTGGCTTAGCCCTGTCCCTCAATCTAACTTTGAAATCACATGCTAGATCATTGGGAGGGAGACAAGGCAGATTCTGCGAGACATAATTTACAAAGCGGCCCTCTTAACTATGTAATCCTCAGTGATAACCATCCACGTGTGGCTCTGTCTCTCTGAACTCCTCCTCATCATTATCGGGTCGGCATCACGGCAGAATCTTTAAGCATCTCTACCCCTCACTGATCAAAGAGATAAGATGTAGGAGCTAGAGCTCCCCTCCATCATACAGCACTCATGTAACATCTCGCGCCACACAGGCCGCCGCACCGGAGCTCCACCGCGTGCCTGTGATTGTGCACGTGTGTTTGTGTGTGTGACAGAGAGAGGGTGAACTCAAAACGGGGGATGTTTCCTGAGTGTCAGGACTCACTTTGAAGAGTAAGAGGAGTGATAGCATCCAGGCCTGCAGATAGGAGAGAAGAGCTACCCCAGTGAGACTCTGCGGGCAGGAGAGACACAATCCCGCTACACACTCACTCGACACAACAAACATGTGCATGCATTCGTTCAAAGCACACACACGCATGCATGCACAGACACACTTTAATAATGTTTACCTACTGCTTTACTCATTTCATAAGTATATACTGTATTCTATTCTATCACTCCGACATTGCTCGTCCTAATTTTATATATTTCTTAATTCCATTCTATTACTTTTAGATTTGTGTGTATTGTTGTGAATTGTTAGATACTACTGCACTGTTGGAGCTAGGTACACAGGCATTTCGCTACACCAGCAAATTGGATTTGATTTGACACAGACACACAGACACACAGACACAGACACAGACACACACACACACACACACACACACACACACACACACACACACACACACACACACACACACACACACACACACACACACACACACACACACACACACACACACACACACACACACACACACACACACACACACACACACACACGTGAGTTACTGGACACATCAAGATGATGAGCAGCAGAATAATGTGTCATTAGTAAGTGTGAATTTACAACAAAGACTTTCTATGATCCTTCCATTCCCATCTAGGTGGAATGAAAGCAGCATCCTGTGTTCTACCTCTGCTTGTTGCTAAGCAATACCTTTCATTAAGCCAGGGGATTTGGGCTCTGAATCCACCAAATCCAATCTGAAAGATATGTCATTTCATTTGGCCAAATCAAAAAGTCTTAACAGGCACGCGTTACACAAAAGCCCACACAAAGAAAAACGCAATACACACAGAAATTAGGCTCTATACACATTACACACAGATAAAGGCCATTAAGTAGCCTAGCAGTTAGCCTAGCAGTTAGCCTAGCAGTTAGCCTAGCAGTTCGAGTTTCAGGCCAGTAACTGAAAGGTTGCTGGTTTGATTACCTGAGCTGACGAGGGGGAAAATCTGTCAATGTGTTCTCTTATTTTTGTTTACATGGTCATCCCCCCACACCCACATCGCCCCCCTCCACACACACACACACCCACACCCACACGCACACGCACCCCACCCCCCCCCCCCACACACACACTGTTATCTTGGTTTGTCTGGTGTGAGTTCCCCCTGTCAGCGGTTGAGTTGTCTGACCTCGTCTTTATAGAGTCATGTCCATCACAGCCTATCAGGCTCAAGGTGAGTGTTTGTGATCAGGCGACACACAGCGACACTGAGACAGCCAACCACAGAGGGCCTTACTGCCAGGGTCAGAGGTCATGCCTGTTCCCACAGTGACTGAAAGGGGAGTTGTCTCTGCTCACTGTCACCTCATCATCTATCTCGTGACCTCTAACCCCAGGTCTGCTTTAAACATCTCAGCAAAGTTGATCTTCTATACGTCAAAATTAGGCCACAAAAGAGGAAAGGGGGGTTAGAATTCTAGGTACATTCTTACAGATACATCCCCCTACGTATTTATTTGGACAGTAAAGCCAAAACATTTAATTTGGAAAAGCACTTTATGTACCTAGTCCCCCTATATGAAGGTGTCATAAGTATTTGGACAAATTCACATATAGTGTATTAAATTCAGTCAAAAGTTAGTATTTTGTCCCATATCAAATCAAATCTAGTTTTATTGGTCACATACACATGTTTATCAGATGTTATTGTGGGTGTAGCGAAATGCTTCTGTTTCAAGCTCCAACAGTGCAGTAATATCTAACAAGTGATATCTAACAAATTCACAACAATATACACACAATACACACAAATCTAAAGTATAGGAATGGAATTAAGAATGTATAAATATTTGGACGAGTAATGTTGGAGCGGCATAGACTAAGATACAGTAGAATAGAATGGAATACAGTATATACATATGAGATGAGTAATACATAGACTAAGATACAGTAGAATAGAATGGAATACAGTATATACATATGAGATGAGTAATACATAGACTAAGATACAGTAGAATAGAATGGAATACAGTATATACATATGAGATGAGTAATACATAGACTAAGATACAGTAGAATAGAATGGAATACAGTATATACATATGAGATGAGTAATGCATAGACTAAGATACAGTAGAATAGAATGGAATACAGTATATACATATGAGATGAGTAATACATAGACTAAGATACAGTAGAATAGAATGGAATACAGTATATACATATGAGATGAGTAATGCATAGACTAAGATACAGTAGAATAGAATGGAATACAGTATATACATATGAGATGAGTAATACATAGACTAAGATACAGTAGAATAGAATGGAATACAGTATATACATATGAGATGAGTAATACATAGACTAAGATACAGTAGAATAGAATGGAATACAGTATATACATATGAGATGAGTAATGCATAGACTAAGATACAGTAGAATAGAATGGAATACAGTATATACATATGAGATGAGTAACACATAGACTAAGATACAGTAGAATAGAATGGAATACAGTATATACATATGAGATGAGTAATGCATAGACTAAGATACAGTAGAATAGAATGGAATACAGTATATACATATGAGATGAGTAACACATAGACTAAGATACAGTAGAATAGAATGGAATACAGTATATACATATGAGATGAGTAATGCATAGACTAAGATACAGTAGAATAGAATGGAATACAGTATATACATACAGTATGAGATGAGTAATGCAAAATAAGGTCCTAGTGATGGCTATTTAACAGTCTGATGGCCTTGAGATAGAAGCTGTTTTTCAGTCTCTCGGTCCCAGCTATGATGCACCTGTACTGACCTCGACTTCTGGATGATAGCGGGGTGAACAGGCAGCACGCAACGACCACATCAAACTTGCTGGATGTATTTGCAGTTTGTTTTGGGTGTATTTCGGATTATGTCGTGCCCAATAGAAATGAATGGTAAATAATGTATTGTGTCATTTTGGAGTCACTTGTATTGTAAATAAGAATAGAATATGTTTGTGAACACTTCTACATTCATGTGGATGCTACCATGATTACGGATTATCATGACTGAATCGCGAATAATGATGAGTGAGAAAGTTACAGAGGGTCAAAGATCATACCCCCAATAAAATCCTAACCTCCCCTGTTAATGGTAATGGTGAGAGGTTAGCATGTTTTGGGGGCATGATCTTTGTGCATCTGTGTAACTTTCTCACTAACTATTCACACTTCATCCAGGGTTATGCGTAATCATGGTAGCATCCACATGAATGTAGACGAGGTCACAAAAATACCATCATCTTATTTACAATAAAAGTGACTCCAAAATGGCACAATAGATTATTTTCCATTCATTTGTCAAATAACCCGAAACACAACCAAAACAAACTGCAAATGCATCGAACAAGTTTTTAGAGTTGATGTAGTCATATCGTGCTGATGGGACCAAGTACTCAACTTTGAACGTGATAAACTATAAGTGAATTTGTCCAAATACTTATGACGCCTTCAAATTGGGGGACGAGATACATAAAGGGCTTTCAGATCAGTATGAAAAACCCCTCACGTAAAATGTGACACGCTGTAATGTCGCTTCATGTGAAACGTTGAATCTCAAATGCAAAATGCGGGAGTACAGAGACGAATGAAAAGTTTTAGCGTCACTGTCTAAATAAATACGCAGAGGAGTGGACGTACAATTATAATTGTCCTCAAAGCTGACAATTATCTGGTGGACACAGACAGAAAGAACTGTATCTATGACGACTCAACTGCCTACTGTTCCATCACATTACTGACATTTGCAGGACGTCAACTCTTATTTCCTGACATAATCAGCGGGTGATAACACATTACTTTTTAAAAATATTTTGGAGTGACTCCGTTTCCCAAGTTTCTTGAACTTGGCATTTCATTTGAAGTCATTGTCATATATGGCAGAGCACCCACTTTTAAAAAAAGCGAGATAGGGCACCCGCTACCCACTCCACAGTACACGGATGTGCTTGTGGCACCCTAACTGGGTGGCTAATTAGCTACTTGATGAGACTTACAGAAGGACGTAGTGATACCCACCGTGAGTAAGAACCAATGTCAAAGTCAACTCTATCCTGATCCTGTTTTAACTCTCTACCTGCAGCCTTTTAGGATGTGAGGAAGCACCAGGTAAAAGGGCTGTGCGTGAAGGTGATGGGGATTTGACACATGTTTGTAGTCAGCGTGAACCCCAGTAAATGTTTTATACTCTGCAGTGCAGTGCAGTGCAGTCTAGTGCAGGGGGAGCCGCTACAGAGCAGACTGCTACACGGCAGTTAAAGCAGTTGCAGTCCCGTGGGGAAGTTAGGGGTTCCGAGGGATTGGATGTGTCAGGTCTAATGCTGGAGGAACAACTCCACACCAACACACAGTGTGCTCTGGATTCAGACCACTGAGCATCTACTACTCTACTGTAATGACTAGCCTACATCATCATCATCATCATCATCGTTACTACAATACTCGACACAACATCCATGTTTCAACCCATTTGTCTCTAACTCTCTTTTTTGCCATCAGTCTCTCTGGGCTCAGAATGGGTGCCATCAGAGACAGAGCATCTATCATCCCCATCAGTCTCTCTGGGCTCAGAATGGGTGCCATCAGAGACAGAGCATCTATCATCCCCATCAGTCTCTCTGGGCTCAGAATGGGTGCCATCAGAGACAGAGCATCTATCATCCCCATCAGTCTCTCTGGGCTCAGAATGGGTGCCATCAGAGACAGAGCATCTATCATCCCCGGGTAGTGGGTTCGATCCCCGGGACCACCCATACGTAGAATGTATGCACACATGACTGTAAGTCGCTTTGGATAAAAGCGTCTGCTAAATGGCATATATTATATATATTATCCCCATCAGTCTCTCTGGGCTCAGAATGGGTGCCATCAGAGACAGAGCATCTATCATCCCCATCAGTCTCTCTGGGCTCAGAATGGGTGCCATCAAAGGCAGAGCATCTATCATCCCCATCAGTCTCTCTGGGCTCAGAATTGGGTGCCATCAGAGACAGAGCATCTATCATCCCCATCAGTCTCTCTGGGCTCAGAATGGGTGCCATCAGAGACAGAGCATCTATCATCCCCATCAGTCTCTCTGGGCTCAGAATTGGGTGCCATCAGAGACAGAGCATCTATCATCCCCATCAGTCTCTCTGGGCTCAGAATGGGTGCCATCAGAGGCAGAGCATCTATCATCCCCATCAGTCTCTCTGGGCTCAGAATGGGTGCCATCAGAGACAGAGCATCTATCATCCCCATCAGTCTCTCTGGGCTCAGAATGGGTGCCATCAGAGGCAGAGCATCTATCATCCCCATCAGTCTCTCTGGGCTCAGAATGGGTGCCATCAGAGGCAGAGTATCTATCATCCCCATCAGTCTCTCTGGGCTTAGAATGGGTGCCATCAGAGGCAGAGCATCTATCATCCCCATCAGTCTCTCTGGGCTCAGAATTGGGTGCCATCAGAGACAGAGCATCTATCATCCCCATCAGTCTCTCTGGGCTCAGAATGGGTGCCATCAGAGACAGAGCATCTATCATCCCCATCAGTCTCTCTGGGCTCAGAATGGGTGCCATCAGAGGCAGAGCATCTATCATCCCCATCAGTCTCTCTGGGCTCAGAATGGGTGCCATCAGAGACAGAGCATCTATCATCCCCATCAGTCTCTCTGGGCTCAGAATGGGTGCCATCAGAGGCAGAGTATCTATCATCCCCATCAGTCTCTCTGGGCTCAGAATGGGTGCCATCAGAGGCAGAGCATCTATCATCCCCATCAGTCTCTCTGGGCTCAGAATTGGGTGCCATCAGAGACAGAGCATCTATCATCCCCATCAGTCTCTCTGGGCTCAGAATGGGTGCCATCAGAGGCAGAGCATCTATCATCCCCATCAGTCTCTCTGGGCTCAGAATGGGTGCCATCAGAGACAGAGCATCTATCATCCCCATCAGTCTCTCTGGGCTCAGAATGGGTGCCATCAGAGGCAGAGCATCTATCATCCCCATCAGTCTCTCTGGGCTCAGAATGGGTGCCATCAGAGGCAGAGCATCTATCATCCCCATCAGTTGCGGTGACTCCAGAAGTGTTATTACTTTGAGGAAAGCCATTAAGCTTTTTCCCTGAGGTGATCGATGGCAGATGCTGTAGGGGTTGTTTGTCTTCTGTCTTCTTATCAGAGAGGCAGAGGGAGTGGGGGGGGGGAGAGATGGACAGGCGGAGAGGTATAGAAGGGAGAGAGAGCGCAAGAGAACACACTGTTCCATAGGTAGTGACAACCCTGAACTCCACTCATTCACTGAGCATACAGCCATGTTATTGGACAGACTCCCTGAGCAGGTTTAGAACTCTGATCAAAGAAGGAGATCAGTGATTGGGCTGTGCCTGCACTTCTCTGTCACCAGCCCACATCATTGGTTGATTGGTTTGTTGGGTTGTATTTTCTGTATCAGCCAAGGCTAGGAATGTCTATCATCTGAACTCAGACCAGCCTCTCATTAAAGCAATTCTAGTCTGTTATGACACTGGATGTCATATCAGCTGACATTGGGCCAATGTGGCTGGTTGTTGGAAGGAGATGGGCACAGGGATCTTTAATGAGAAGCAGTAGGGAGGCGTGCGAGGCGGCAGAAATTGCTTTTCCAAACTTTGAGCCGTGTGACAAATCTTAATGAAAAAGCTGCATGAGTCTGGCTAATAGGACGTGTCAGACGCACGGGGCGTGAAGCAGAACGATGAGAAACAGCTGTCTATGGAAGACGCAGCGGCATGCTCTCCCTCTCTTCCTCCATCCCTCACTCTCTCTCCAAAGCCCTCTTGTCAGAATGTGTCATTTTCTCCTTATAGATAAAGTAAACAAACAGTGTGCCCCACAGCTACACTGAATGAATCTTCATATTACAACCTCCTCTATCCCTCTCTCCCTCTCCCTATTCCTAGTCTCTCTTCTCTTAGGCCTAGATTCAATCAGATCAAGCTGTAACAAGCAATAGGGCTTCTGAGTGGTGCAGCGATCTAAGGCACTGCCACTCAATGCACTGAGGTCCCTGGTTCGAATCCAGGCTGCATCACATCTGGCTGTGATTGGGAGTCTCATGGGGTGGTGCACAATTGATCTAGCATTGCCGGGGTAGGCCTTCATTGTAAATAAGAATTTGTTCTTAACTGACTTGACTGGTTTAATAATCTCTCTGCACCCTTGCTGTCCCTCTATATTGCCAACTTTAAGTTGTCACTACACTATAATAACAGAACAGCCACCACATACCAATACAGTACAGCCACCATATACCAGTACAGAACAGCCACCACATACCAGTACAGTACAGCCACCATATACCAGTACAGTACAGCCACCACATACCAGTACAGTACAGCCACCATATACCAGTACAGTACAGCCACCACATACCAGTACAGAACAGCCACCACATACCAGTACAGAACAGCCACCACATACCAGTACAGTACAGCCACCACATACCAGTACAGTACAGCCACCACATACCAGTACAGAACAGCCACCACATACCAGTACAGTACAGCCACCACATACCAGTACAGTACAGCCACCATATACCAGTACATTACAACCACCACATACCAGTACAGTACAGCCACCACATACCAGTACAGAACAGCCACCACATACCAGTACAGAACAGCCACCACATACCAGTACAGTACAGCCACCACATACCAGTACAGTACAGCCACCACATACCAGTACAGTACAGCCACCACATACCAGTACAGAACAGCCACCACATACCAGTACAGTACAGCCACCACATACCAGTATAGTACAGCCACCACATACCAGTACAGAACAGCCACCACATACCAGTACAGAACAGCCACCACATACCAGTACAGTACAGCCACCACATACCAGTACAGTACAGCCACCACATACCAGTACAGTACAGCCACCACATACCAGTACAGAACAGCCACCACATACCAGTACAGTACAGCCACCACATACCAGCCTTCTCCAGAGAGACTGACCAAACCTGATTTGACCAAATAAAACTCTGAAATATGTGGTCTCTCACAGAAAAATTATAGTCATAAATTGATTTTCACATTAAACTGTCAAATACAGCAGTGTCGTAGCAACATGACCGAGTGTGTGAGTATGTGTGTGACTGCGACTATCAGTGTGCCTGGGAGTGTGTGTTTGATTGTGTGTATTTGTTGTGTGTGTGCATCAGTGGTGTTATGTGTGTGTTTATGTTTGCACTGTAGGCGTGAATCACTTTCCATTTACCCCGTCCAGAATGAGCACAGTCTATTTCTTCTGAAAGGGCCCATTGATAGGCCTGAAGCCTGGCCATTTCCTGCTGGGCTGCTGCTGACAGCCCTGACCGGGCCCAGGGGAGCTTGCTGTCATCAGTCCCCAGGCCATCACCCACACCACCAGCAGCTCTCCCTGAGTACTGTCTACAGGCCAAGGGAGGCTAGCGGGCACAGTGAAGCAGAGACCAGGACATCCTCATGACCTCTATCATTAACATACAATACGAACTGGAACTGACACATTCCTATCAACAGTCAGAGGTCAATGGAAACAAGGTGCACCTAATGTGTTTCAGACCAGCCTGAACGGAAAATGAGGGGAAAGTCATAGGTCCAAGTTACAAGTTCACATTCTGAAAGGGAGGGCACAGGAAGACAAATCATGATTAACAATATGTGTCTATTGGGAATCACATGGGTTCACACTATGTGATCACGCTCTCCGTAGCCGATGTGAGTAAGACCTTTAAACAGGTCAACATTCACAAGTCACAAGACGGATTACCAGGATGTGTACTTTGAGCATGTGCTGACCAACTGGCAAGTGTCTTCACTGACATTTTCAACCTCTCCCTGTCTGAGTCTGTAATACCAACATGCTTCAAGCAGACCACCATAGTCCCTGTGCCCAAGAACACTAAGGTAACGTGCCTAAATTACTACCGAACCATAGCACTCACGTCTGTAACCATGAAGTGCTTTGAAAGGCTGGTCGTGGCTCACATCAAAACCATTATCCCAGAAACCCTAGACCCACTCCAATTTCCATACCGCCCCAACAGATCCACAGATGGTGCAGTCTCTATTGCACTCCACACTGCCCTTTCCTACCTGGTCAAAAGGAACACCTATGTGAGAATGCTATTCCTTGACTACAGCTCAGCGTTCAACACCATAGTGCCCTCAAAGCTCATCAATAAGCTAATGACCTTGGGACTAAACACCTCTCTCTGCAACTGGATCCTGGACTTCCTGACGGGCCGCCCCCAGGTGGTAAGGGTAGGTAACAACACATCTGCCATGCTGATCCTCAACACAGGAGCCCCTCAGGGGTGCGTTCTCAGCCCTCTCCTGTACCCCCTGTTAACTCATGACTGCATGGCCAGGCACGACTCCAACACCATCATTAAATTTGCCGATGACATAACAGTGGTAGGCCTGATCACTGACAACAACAAGACATTTACATTACATTTAAGTCATTTAGCAGACGCTCTTATCCAGAGCGACTTACAAATTGGTGCATTCACCTTATGACATCCAGTGGAACAGTCACTTTACAATAGTGCATCTAAATCTTAAAAGGGGGGGGGTGAGAGGGATTACTTATCCTATCCTAGGTATTCCTTAAAGAGGTGGGGTTTCAGGTGTCTCCGGAAGGTGGTGATTGACTTCGCTGTCCTGGCGTCGTGAGGGAGTTTGTTCCACCATTGGGGGGCCAGAGCAGTGAACAGTTTTGACTGGGCTGAGCGGGAGCTGTACTTCCTCAGTGGTAGGGAGGCGAGCAGGCCAGAGGTGGATGAACGCAGTGCCCTTGTTTGGGTGTAGGGCCTGATCAGAGCCTGGAGGTACTGAGGTGCCGTTCCCCTCACAGCTCCGTAGGCAAGCACCATGGTCTTGTAGCGGATGCGAGCTTCAAATGGAAGCCAGTGGAGAGAACGGAGGAGCGGGGTGACGTGAGAGAACTTGGGAAGGTTGAACACCAGACGGGCTGCGGCGTTCTGGATGAGTTGAAGGGGTTTAATGGCACAGGCAGGGAGCCCAGCCAACAGCGAGTTGCAGTAATCCAGACAGGAGATGACAAGTGCCTGGATTAGGACCTGCGCCGCTTCCTGTGTGAGGCAGGGTCGTATTCTGCGGATGTTGTAGAGCATGAACCTACAGGAACGGGCCACCGCCTTGATGTTGGTTGAGAACGACAGGGTGTTGTCCAGGATCACGCCAAGGTTCTTAGCGCTCTAGGAGGAGGACACAATGGAGTTGTCAACCATGATGGCGAGATCATGGAACGGGCAGTCCTTCCCCGGGAGGAAGAGCAGCTCCGTCTTGCCGAGGTTCAGCTTGAGGTGGTGATCCGTCATCCACACTGATATGTCTGCCAGACATGCAGAGATGCGATTCGCCACCTGGTCATCAGAAGGGGGAAAGGAGAAGATTAATTGTGTGTCGTCTGCATAGCAATGATAGGAGAGACCATGTGAGGTTATGACAGAGCCAAGTGACTTGGTGTATAGCGAGAATAGGAGGGCCTAGAACAGAGCCCTGGGGGACACCAGGACTATAGGGAGGAGGTCAGAGACCTGGCCGTGTGGTACCAGAACAACAACCTCTCCCTCAACATGATTAAGACACAGGAGATGATTGTGGACTACAGGAAAAAGAGGACAGAGCACGCCCCATTCTCATCGACAGGGCTGCAGTGGAGCAGGTTGAGAGCTTCAAGTTCCTTTGTGTCCACATCATCTTCAAACTAACATGGTCCAAGCACACCATGACAGTCGTGAAGCGGGCACGACAAAACCTATTCCCCCTCAGGAGGCTGAAAGGTTTTGGCATGGATCCTCAGATCTACAAAAGGTTCTACAGCTGCAACATCAAGAGCAACCTGACTGGTTTCATCACTGCCTGGTTTGGCCTCCTACCGCAAGGCACCATAGAGGGTAGTGCGAACAGCCCAGTACATCACTGGGGCCAAGCTTCCTGCCATCCAGGACCTCTACACCAGGCAGTGTCAGAGGAAGGCACTGCAAATTGTCAAAGACTCCAGCCACCCGAATCGTAGACTTTTATTTATTTTGGAGGGAGCTGAAAGTCTGTATTGCCCAGCGACAACCCCGAAACCTGAAATCCCTGCTGCAGTGTGTGCAAACCTGGTCAAGAACTACAGGAAACGTATGATCTCTGTAATTGCAAACAAAGGTTTCTGTACCAAATATTAAGTTCTGCTTTTCTGGTGTATCAAATACTTATGTCATGCAATAAAATGCTAATTATTTACTTAAAAATCATACAATGTGATTTTCTGGATTTTTGTTTTAGATTCCGTCTCTCACAGTTGAAGTGTATCTATGATACAAATTATAGACCTCTACATGCTTTGTGAGTAGGAAAACCTGCAAAATTGGCAGTGTATCAAATACTTGTTCTCCCCACTGTATATATATATATTATACTGCTGCTCTTTAATTACTTGTTACTTTTTTTACCTTATTCTTATCCGTATTTTTTGAAACTGCGCTGTTGGTTATGGGCTAGTAAGTAAGCATATCACTGTAAGGTCTACACCTGTTGTATTCGGCGCATGTGACTAATACAGTTTGATTTGATTTGATTTCCAGACAGGAGAAACGAAAGAGAGAGAGAGCGAGAGTCCAGGGCTTTGCATTTGGCTTTGTGTTGCTCGGTGACAGAGGCCTGTGCCAGGACCTATCTGGTGATTAGCCAAAACATGTACCTCAGCTAGCTATCTGCGTCTGGGAAAGGGAATAGCTAGTCAGTTGTCAAGCTGAATGTATTCAACTGAAATGTGTCTTCCACATTCAACCCAACCCTCACACTGCACTGCGTTAGAACCCACACAGGAGAGAGAGCAATCTGCAGAGAATAGTCCTCGGGCAGGGGACTGAGGAGATGATGGAAGGAGGCAGGGGAGAGAACACGGGAGAGAGCTTCCACAGGGCCCAGAGTGGGCAGGGGAGAGAACACGGGAGAGAGCTTCCACAGGGCACAGAGTGGGCAGGGGAGAGAACACGGGAGAGAGCATCCACAGGGCACAGAGTGGGCAGGGGAGAGAACACGGGAGAGAGCATCCACAGGGCACAGAGTGGGCAGGGGAGAGAACATGGGAGAGAGCATCCACAGGGCACAGAGTGGGCAGGGGAGAGAACACGGGAGAGAGCATCCACAGGGCACAGAGTGGGCGGGGGAGAGAACACGGGAGAGAGCATCCACAGGGCACAGAGTGGGCGGGGGAGAGAACACGGGAGAGAGCTTCCACAGGGCACAGAGTGGGCAGGGGAGAGAACACGGGAGAGAGCATCCACAGGGCACAGAGTGGGCAGGGGAGAGAACACGGGAGAGAGCATCAACAGGGCACAGAGTGGGCAGGGGAGAGAACACGGGAGAGAGCATCCACAGGGCACAGAGTGGGCAGGGGAGAGAACACGGGAGAGAGCATCCACAGGGCTCAGAGTGGGCAGGGGAGAGAACACGGGAGAGAGCATCCACAGGGCACAGAGTGGGCGGGGGAGAGAACACGGGAGAGAGCATCCACAGGGCACAGAGTGGGCGGGGGAGAGAACACGGGAGAGAGCATCCACAGGGCACAGAGTGGGCGGGGGAGAGAACACGGGAGAGAGCTTCTACAGGGCACAGAGTGGGCGGGGGAGAGAACACGGGAGAGAGCATCCACAGGGCACAGAGTGGGCAGGGGAGAGAACACGGGAGAGAGCATCCACAGGGCACAGAGTGGGCAGGGGAGAGAACACGGGAGAGAGCATCCACAGGGCACAGAGTGGGCGGGGGAGAGAACACGGGAGAGAGCTTCTACAGGGCACAGAGTGGGCGGGGGAGAGAACACGGGAGAGAGCTTCCACAGGGCACAGAGTGGGCGGGGGAGAGAGCAGGGGTGAGGACAAGGGGGAGGGGCAGGGGAAAGAACGGTCCACAGGAAAGAGCTCTCATGGCAGGGGGGAGGGGTCAGGGAGGAGAAAAAGAGATCAGTCCAATAGAAGGATTTCCAGCTGATGTGACCTATTTGATTGCTGTTGTGATCCTCGGGGGAGATTATCAAGACCGGATTAAAACACACACTGACCTCTTGCCAACTGAGCTAGCAATAATACCCACAGATTGTACACACGTGAGCATGTCTCTGTGTATGTAACCTGTGTGATTTCTAGTCAGAGAGAGTCATGCCCTCAGAGCAGGGCACACATAGTCTGCAACAGCCTTGATGACATACTGTACCATGTAGGGACCAGGTATCAGTGCCAGTGGGCAACTACCCAGTGGCATCATTTCAGCTAAGGCAAAGTTACATAATTTTAATTGGGATTGGAATGATTTTAGTAGCCTATTTTAAAATGTTGGTTTTGAGCTAGGGTGTGGCAAGTGCCATTGCCTGCCATATCCAATGTTGCCCCTGCCACCACACGCTCATTGTCCATCCCTGCCCAGGTTGGCATGGAAACAGGACTGATAGCACCTAGGTCAAGGGGGCACCAGATTAAAGAGGCATCACTGATTTTTCACCATGCCCTCACTCGGTTGCCTGCACCCACTTCCTCTGAACGATTGCTTTTCCCTCTATGGCACTTGAATTCCCTGTCAGATTACCCAATGTTTACCTTGTATGGATCTGGTCTGGGCGCTGACAGACTACACTGACATTGACACACTTTCACTAGCTCCCCGTCCGTCACTCACACTAGCCCTTTATCTCTGATGGGAATGGCTTTCATCTGCCCGGCCCTAGACATCACAAACCTTAAGAACTCCTAAAATAACTGTGTAGTGTATTTCCAACATCCAATGTGTGGTACAAGCGTTCCTAAAATCACCCCATACTGTGGCCTAAGAATAGCTATAATAATGTGTATAATGTTTTAACGTATCACTGGTAGATGGAATGATACACCAAAGCCATGATAGATCTTGATCAAAACAAGGTGTCGCTATGGATCGTTTTAGATGCTAATGAGGTGAGTTTGTGATGCATATCCATGAAAGCATTGCTGATGTCTGACTGTGCAGCTGAACATATTGCAGTGATCTCCTTTAATATGGGATCAGTACTTTGCATGACTCAGAGCTCTGCTACAGTGCCTTCAGAAAGTATTCACACCCTTCGACCTTTTCCATATTTTGTTTTGTTACAAAGATAAAATTGATTTTATTTTCATTTTTTTTGTCAATGATCGACATAAAATACTCTGTAATGTCAAAGTGGATGATTTTTTATTTTTTATGGATGGAAATGTGTCACCTTTGGCATCGATTGCAGATGTGAGAAATTGTGGGTACATTTCTAAGAGTTCTGCATACCTGGATTGTATAATATTTCCCCATTATTCTTTCAAAAATACTTCAAGTTGGTAATTGATCCTTGCTAGAAAGCCTTTTTTCTGTGTTGTCCTGCTGGAAGGGGAATTTGTCTCCCAGTGTCTGTTGGAAAGCAGTCTCAACCAGGTTTTGCTCTATGATTTTGCCTGTGCTCTATTCCGTTTCTTTTTATCCTAAAAATGTCCCTAGTCTTTGCCGATGACAAGCATTTTTTTGTTTTATCTTTATTTAGCCAAGTCAGTTTTATTTACACATTTTTATTTACAATGACGGCCTACCCCGGGCCAAACCTAGCCTACCCCGGCCAAACCTAGCCTACCCCGGCCAAACCTAGCCAACCCCGGCCAAACCTAGCCTACCCCGGCCAAACCTAGACAACGCCTGGCCAAACCTAGCCTACCCCGGCCAAACCTAGCCTACCCCGGCCAAACCTAGCCAACCCCGGCCAAACCTAGCCTACCCCGGCCAAACTTAGACAACGCCTGGCCAAACCTAGCCTACCCCGGCCAAACCTAGCCTACCCCGGCCAAACCTAGACAACGCCTGGCCAAACCTAGCCTACCCCGGCCAAAGCTAGCCTACCCTGGCCAAACCTAGCCTACCCCGGCCAAACCAAGCCTAACCCGGCCAAACCTAGACAACGCCTGGCTGCTGTGTGCCTCTCACCCGGAGAGAATCCCTCCTCTCCCACCTCAGATCACCTTCCCTTTCCCCACACACTCATTATCTCATTACACCACGACCACTGGGCTGGGGGGCGGAACACCTCCTCACACAAATAACGGGGACGACGAGGAGCGTGTGTTTGCATGTGTGCGTATTTGTGTGTGTGTGTGTGTTTTGAATGTGTGTGTGTTTTGGGGTATTCCACACACAGCGTTTGGAGTGTTTGTTGACTTATTAAGGGGGATAATGAGAGCTTAAATTAAACAGTGTACTCCAGCAGCCAGCAGCCAGAGAGAGAGAGAGAGACGCCACTGAGAGGCAGCTAATTACCACAGCTCACAGACCCGCGTCACCCCCACTGTGTGTGTGTGTGTGTGTGTGTGTGTGTGTGTGTGTGTGTGTGTGTGTGTGTGTGTGTGTGTGTGTGTGTGTGTGTGTGTGTGTGTGTGTGTGTGTGTGTGTGTGTGTGTGTGTGTGTGTGTGTGTGAGACAGACTGAAGCCACCACACTAGGTGGCTCAACAATTTGAATATGTGGCATAGGGCTGTGGGATTATAATGTGGGTTTAAGTACATTACTGCCAAATACTGTTTCAATTCACTGCCATACTGACACTGTCTCATACACTGAGTGTACAAAACATTAGGAACACCTTCCTAATATTGAGTTGCACCCCCTTTTGCACTCAGAACAGCCTCGATTCGTTGGGGCATGGATTCTATAAGGTGTCGAAAGCGTTCTACAGGGATTCTGGCCCATGTTGACCCCAGTGCTTCCCACAGTTGTGTCAAGTCGGCTAGATATCAGCCCCCTATCAATTTGAGTTTCAGCCAATGAGCTTTAGCACCTTGCCAAGTGAGTGACAGCTAGCAAGACACACAGTAGAGAGAGATAGAGAGAGACCAACAACGTAGTTCACATTTCTGCATTTGCGACCGAGTACGCAATTTTCAAGGACTTCTTCTGGCTCATAGGCTCTACTTTCAGAACTAAAAGTATACAGAGGTACCAGAGAATGTCTTTAAGAATGTGAAATGTCAGAATAATAGTAGAGAGAATGATTTATTTCAGCTTTTATTTCTTTCATCACATTCCCAGTGGGTCAGAAGTTTACATACACTCAACTAGTATTTGGTAGCATTGCCTTTAAATTGTTTACGTGGGTCAAACGTTTCGGATAGCCTTCCACAAGCTTCCCACAGTAAGTTGGGTGAATTTTGGCTCATTCCTCCTGACAGAGTTGGTGTAACTGAATCAGGTTTGTAGGCCCCTTGCTTTTTCCCTTCTGCTCACAAATTTTCTATGGGATTGAGGTCAGGGCTTTGTGATGGCCACTCCAATACCTTGACTTTGTTGTCCTTAAGCCATTTTGCCACAACTTTGGAAGTATGCTTGAGGTCATTGTCCATTTGGAAACCCAATTTTCAACCAAGATTTAACTTCCTGACTGATGTCTTGAGATGTTGCTTCAATATATCCACATAATTTTCCTTTCCTCATGATGCCATCTATTTTGTGAAGTGCACCAGTCACTCCTGCAGCACAGCACCCCCACAACATCTTGCTGCCACCCCCGTGCTGTATGGCTCAGTTATGAGCAGGTGCACATGATGTAAGAGATGGAAAGACTTGCTCTATTTCAAAATATGTATTATGCAGCTTTATTGTTTTAGTTAGAACAATTCTGATGAAAAGGGGGTGGATCACACAGGGAAAGTGCCCTAATTTCTTCCTTTTTCTTGTCACTTCCACCCGCTCCCCCACGTGGAGGTTTGTGCTCTCTGATTGGCTCAAAGTCAAGTTTCTCAGCCACTGACGAGCATTGTGATTCTACAGGTAGAAACACAGAAGGTGCGTCTTTTGTTTTATCAAGAGAAGGGAAGGCACGTCCTCCTATGATGCTAAGTTCTTATCAGCAGTCATATTTCTCCGTGAGTGTGTGCCATTATTGCACTGACTGTGCTGCTGCTGTCTCAGCTAGCTTTATGGCTCAGAATACTGCTTTATAGATGGTAAAACGTGTGAAACCCGAAATACTCATTATATAGGGCTTTCCGTGTAGTGGTGAGTCATGTGAAGTGTGAAAGTTCAAAAGTAAATTACACAACTCTTTGCCTAACACATTATAACCAAAGCTGACCAATAGTCAATTTAGTTTATGAGTGCAACGTAAAGGTTAACAATTGCAATTAGGTTTGATGTGCATTGAGAGTAGGCAATCAGCAGGGTTAGACAGTGGATCTATAGCTGTGGAAGTGTAATTAATGCAAGCCAAAGACAGAGGCTGGTTAAGCCATAGACAAGTACTGCATGCATGTGCATTCTTGTTTCAAAGGTTGTGTGTGTGTGCATGTGTGTGTGCGTGCACATTTTACTATACTTGTGAGTACAGAAGTCCTCACAAGAACCGTAAAAAAATTACAATTCTGAGAAGTGAGGACATTTTTCTGGTCCTCACTTGTAAAAATGCTATTTTAGGCTTAGGGGTTAGATTTAGGGTTAAAATTAGGGTTAAGGTTAGGGTTAGGGGTCAGAGTTAGAAGGTAGGGTTAGGTTTTTGGGGCAGGGGTTGGAACCGGTTCAGGGACAGAACCGAAAACCATAAAATTACTTTTTTGGGGGAACAAAACCATAACTGAGAACGAAAGTGTTCTGTAAAGTTCCAGTACAGAACCATTATTTAAAAGAATATGAACTGGTTAATAAAGTTATTTTACATTCCTGGAATTTATTTTCCAGTCCAGCTGAAAATATTTCAGAGTGTGTGCAGGCTACCTGCCCCTCCCCCTTCCTCCGAAGCATGCATAGTCTACTGTATCTACTGACGTTACAAGCATTATTCAGAAATTAGGGAGAGACATTTTGAATTAGAGAAGAATGGATTGAGTTGTTCAATGCTAGTTAAGGATACTATAGTTATCAAGTTTCACATTGGATTTAATTCTGGTGCCGCTCTGCACACACAAGCTTGTAAGCTAGCTAGCTCTGGTCTAGCTCTGATCTAGCTCTTGAAAACTCCAGGCGGCATTATGAGTAATGTAATGGAACTGAGAGTCATGATCCAAGGCTAGCTCTGGTCCACCGTCAGTTAAGCCAAATCTCTGAAGTTCAAAGACATTCAAAGTTCCTCCATAGAAGCCGCTCCTCCGTAGGTATAATTCTGTGGGCCTCATTCAGATAATGCATGTCATAACAACAAGATGCCCAGAGCTTCATGTTCAGTGCTCTCCAAACCGACAAAATGTCAGTTTATTCTCGCACCCAACACCACACTTGTTTGTCCAATGCATGTACATACTGTAGTTTGTCCGCTCCGTAGCATGTTGCTCTATCCATTGTCGAAGCAATTTATTTTTGAGCTATTAAAAATATATATATATATTTTTCAAATGTTTAAAAAGGAACAGAAAGGAATGATATAGCGATCACTTTTTCTTTTTTTAACTGGTTCAGAACGGTTTTTCTAGTCGGAATAGTGGAACGGAACCCCCAAAATAATGGTTATGTTTAGAACTAAACCCCTGGCAAGGGATTAAGGTTAGGGTTAGAGTTAGATAAGGGTTAGGTTTAGGGTTAGGGAAAATAGGATTTTCAATGGGAATCAATTGTTTGTCTCCAAAAGGTCCTCACAAGTATAGATAGACATAGCTGTGTGTGTGTGTCCTTGCGTGTGTGCGTGAATGTGCACGTGATGTTTGTGTGTGTGCATGTGTGTGAAGAAAGCTTGAGAATGACAGATAGTAGTGGCGGCTCATCAGATGTTAGTACCACAATAACTAGCCCATCACACTGTCCATTGGAGTATCACATCCTGAGACACATTCTACACAGGAGCACAGATTTGGGTGTTTATGTGAAACTGATGTGTTTCGAGCGGCTGTGTTGTCTTGGAAGAATTTGTACATGTGCGTGCTGGGTATGTTGAAGTGTTTTTGTATTACTGGCTTATGTACTGGCGTGAATATGTTTTTCCCTGTGTGTGTTAGCGCAGGCGTCGCAGTGTGTACATGCGTGTCAGGGAGTGTCTGTGTGTGGGAGAGATGACAGGCCGTCAGAGCTGCTGTGGAGAATTAAAGTAATGCTAAGGATGATAAAGGCCTGGAGGAAGGCTGGGAATAAACAGTCTGATCTGTGACACACACAGACACACATTTGGGGCGGCAGGTAGCCTGGTGGTTAGAGCATTGGGCGAGTAACCGAAATCGAATCCCCAAGCTGACAAGGTAAAAATCTGTCCTTCTGCCCCTGAACAAGGCAGTTACTGTTCCCCAGTAGTCATTGTAATTAAGAATTTGTTCTTAACTGACTTGCTTAGTTAAATAAAGGTACCAAAAAAAACATGTGAGAGGAAGGGAGGAAGATAGAGAGAGCAGGGTAGAAAAGGTTGTGGGGGACTTGTTTTTCTCTACTGACACTGTAAGAAGCACTCGAAGGGGAATGCATTATTGACCAGACAGCAGGCAGGCTTTTAGATGCTGGAGACCAAATCAACCCATAGCACTTAACTTCCCTCAGGTCTACGTGCACGCACACACACACACACACACACACACACACACACACACACACACACACACACACACACACACACACACACACACACACACACACACACACACACACACACACACACACACACACACACACACACACACACACACACACACACAGCCAAACCGTGTGAGGAGGACATCTGAAGAGCTCAGCCCTCTTAAAATAAAGTGGTGATCCTAACTGACCTAAGTCATGGTATTTCTGTTAGGATTAAATGTCAGGAATTGTGAAGAACTGAGTTTAAATGTATTTGGTTAAGGTGCATGTAAACTTCAGACTTCAACTGTAGCTAGCTCCACCGACTCTCTACAGCTAACACAGCTTTATTCAAAAACAAACCAATTGTGATTTAATTATAATTTTGCTAGCTACACACAAAAATGTTGGGTTGTTTCGTTACCCAACCGCTGGATTGCAAGCCTTAGGTGGTTTGTTTTCTTAAAGACTGCTGGGTTATTGATGCTTGGTGCTCAGTTATTGATGCTGGGTTATTGAGATTTGACCCAACGGGTCAGCTCAGAAGACTAGAGGCGTGGCTTAGTAGGGATGTGGCTTTCAGGTAGTTATTTTTGGTCTGTGAGAGTGAATGTCATTCTGGTTACAGTTTTTGATAACTGCTTCCACATGATTTCTGAAACTATGGCTCCTTTTCTCTAGACTCTACACACAGATTAACAAATAGGCTTGTCCTCCTCCTCATTGTCCTCATCCCCCTCTTACTCTCACTCCTCTTCCCCTCTCTCCAAAATTGGTCTCCATTGTTGTCCAAACCAAGAAAGCCTACCTGAAGCCTATTTATAGTGCTCAGGCTCTGATTTCTAAGTGAAGAAACTAGCTATACGTGTTTTCACACGTCAGCACTGGGTGTACATGTGTGTGGCATTTGGTATGGCAGTGTTTTCCAAACGAAACACAAGACCTGTTAGTTTTGAATGATGTGTTTAATGTAGAGAACTGTGTTTAGTGTTTTGCAAAAAGTGTTTTACAATTGCAAACTGAGTGTAAAGCAGATAATGTGCTTGCAGTTTTGCAGACTTGGTCTGAAGATTAGGTACATGAGTTAATGGTTTCACTGAGTGTGCCTCAAGTACCACTTTTAGTGTGTAAGCGATTGTAAAAAAAACTCTAATCTGTTCTGTTGATCACATTTTAAGGTTTAACACTGACACAGTTTTAATGAGGTTGACACAAGTGTTTGAGTTCGTCAAGTGTCTATGCATCTGCCACACTCCCTCAATGTTGGGATATGCAAATAATAATGTTAGGAATATGTCACGTAAAAAAATGTATCATTAGAAACTTTCAGTGTACTTGAAGAACAGAAATGATATGTACTCTTACGGGTGGCCAAAAATAATTATCTGAAATGATCTGAATTATCTGCCCTTAGGCCACACCTCCTGGAAATTGGCCACACCCCCTGAAAATAACCTATAGATTACATGCTGAGTCTACCCAACTGATGGTTAAAAAAGCCTAATTGATGGTTAAATTAACCCATGTTTGGGTAATGCAAACAACCCAACATGTTTTGTTATTCCTGCAACCCAACTGACTGGGTCAAAATAGCCCAGTGTGTGTTGGGCTAATATTCGGCTTGTGTCCAATATTTACTGACCACTGGGTTGCCAAAGCTTTATAAGGTATTGAGATCAAGTTTGCCAGTACAACTAAGATAATACCTTAGAAAAATGAAAAAAGTAATATTCATACTTTTGAGGGCTACTTTAGGTCAATATGACAAAGACTTGTCGGTTTAAAATCCTAGCAATATTACCACTAAATCTTACAATTAGCTACGTGAGAAATACAAGGTTGGCATTTTACATCTGCCACTTTTGGTTCTTAGGTTTCTAAACACAAAAACTAAGAAAAATGTATGAGAAAAGACATTAGGTTGCATCCTGCCTCCTATTTTGGTCTGACCGCAGCACCTCGTCTACATCACAAGCGATGTTCTCCCTGGCTAAACAGCGGGGAAAGAATCTTCTGGAGTGACGGATCCAGCCGCCAAAAGCCCCCCACATAAACTTCACCACATGCATCCTCCATTGCCCGGAGAAGAGGCACGCGTGCGAGGGGATGGCGGTCATACACTTTCCATCGCCATGCGGCTGTTCGATGAACCAGTTGCGGACCAGAGCAGCCGGGTGGAAACTCACGTTGTCACAGATGACAACATACCTGGGCTGCTCTGGTCCGCCCCTCTGCTTGGTTGGAATGAGGATGCCGTGTAGTGTGTCCAGGAATGTGATGAGAAGGGCGGTGTTGTAGGGACCAAGGTTGGCATGGTGATAGAGGACATCTTGCTGGCTAACGGCTGCGCACATGGTGATATTCCCTCCACGCTGTCCAGGGACATTCACAATGGCACGGTGGCCAATAATGTTCCGTCCCTGTCCACTTCTATTGGCTCAGTTGAAGCCAGCCTCATCAATATAAATATAAACGTGCTGAATTGTACCGGAATCCAGCTCCAAGACTCTCTGAAACACACAACAAGACAGTATGTGACAGACCTAGAGCAGTCAATATGGTGAGGCACAATACACTGGATTACTGTACTGTAATGTGTCTATACAGTGCCGATATGATAGTAAATTCACAGTATAGTACTTACTTGCACATATTCATAGCGCTGTTCTTTAACCCTCTCTGAGTGTTGCTCAAATGGCTCCCTGTAGACCTGTTTCATCCGGATTCGGTTGCGCTGTAATACACAGTCCAATACAGACAAGCCCAGCTGGTGAATGTTATTGAGTATTGTGTTGTCCGCAATTATGTGGTTCTGGATTTCTAGTAGCCTAATGGTACTGTTTGTTTGTTCACAAAAGCGGTCTCCTGTTCTGGTGTGAACAGCTGGTGTCTTCCACCATGGACTGGAGGTCTCTCAGTTCTGCAGAAGATCCACAAATATGATACGATTGCTTACATTAAGCTAAAATTATCTATTTTCTTTCAATATGAAATGACATTACTGTAACATTGGCCAACAATCACTGAGTAACATAGGCCTGTTGATATGTCGGACTGCAGTATACATAAAGAGCATAGTGTAGATGGTAGGTAACTTACCGGTTGTCATTTCTGAATGTATGGATGATAGATGCAACCATGTAGCAGTTCACGTTGGACTGACCTCTCTGCCCAGCCTCCCTCATACTCAATCCATGGATGAGCACATGGTCAACCAATGTGGCCCCGATCTCATCTGAAACAACTGTCCTTCCTCGGCCTCACCCTCCTCTTCCTCTCACGTTCTGACCTTAGTTCCCTTTTTACGTCTTTATTTTAATTGGTCAGGGCGTAAGTTGGGGTGGGCATTCTATGCTGTTTTTCTATGTTTTGTTCTGTTGTTATATTTCTATGTGTTTGGCCTAGTATGGTTCTCAGAGGCAGGTGTCAGTCGTTGTCTCTGATTGGGAGCCATATTTAGGTAGCCTGTTTTCTATTGTGTTTTGTGGCTGGTTGTATCCTGTGTTAGTGTTTTCACCATACGGGACTGTTTCGTTTGTTTGTACTTTTGTTATTTTGTTCAGTTGATTTATTAAATATATAATTATGGACACTTACCACGCTGCACATTGGTCTGATCTTTGCTACTCCTCCTCTGAAGAGGAATGTTACACACTCCTTCACCTCTTGCCTCACCCTTGACTTCCATTTTCCTCCAAAACAGGAGAGCTCATCTGTGGCCTTTTATAGTGCTAAAACTCTGATTTTTAAGTGAACAATTCAGCAACTAGTGTTTCCACCTGTGAGGAGTGGGTGTTGCCAATTGGTGCATAGAGTTTGGCATTGTGATTGGCGTTGCTTTCCAAAGGGACTAAAAATATTTTTATTTTAAATGTTGTGCCTAATGTAGTGTGCTATAGAATTGAAAACTGAGTGTAAATCAGGAATTGTGCTTGCAATTTTACTGACTTGGTTTATGGATTTGGTACATGAGTTTCAGGTTTCGGTGATTCCGTTTCCAATTTTAGTGTGTAAACAATGGGGAAAAACTGTAAGTCATATTTAATCATGTACAAGAAAATGTTACACAATACACATGTAATCCTACAGTATATGTACTGTGTGTTTATCTTTTCATATTTATCTGATTTTTATCAAATCATATGGCACATACTATAGTTGCTGTCTGCACTACGCTACCCATCTAAAATGTAAATACAGTTGCTTGTTAAAACATACTGCATTCATTCATAATCTATTGATGAAGAAACCGTGTGAGTGAAATCCCTCAAACGGAGGAGGGATATTCCTGATGTTCTCACAGGACCATGACGCACATTCCCAGAGCCTTGAAGCGTCCCACTGGGCACAGACGTCATTTCAACATCTAGTTTTGACTTACATATAGTTGAGTTGTCAACTAACATGAATTCAACATGAAATCAACCAAATATGTCACGTCATTGAATTTAGGTTCAAATGTGGGTGGAAAATACAAAATCCCCTTGCTTTAATGCTTTTTGCAAATCCAAATCAATTTTCCACGTTGATTCAACGTCATCACATTACATTTTACGGTTGAAATGACATGGAAACAGCGTTGTTTCAACCAGTTTTTCCCCCCGGTGGAATAGCAGCAAACGTTGTCGGGTAACGGGGCTTCTCTGAAGCTTTCTCGATGGTACACAGTGTTCAGAATCATTCTACTGATGTGTTCTTACAGTAGGAGACGATCTAAATAATGGAAGACGTTCTATATTGACATCCATCTCTGCATGCCTTTTAAGGGAGTACGTTTCAAAAAAGGATCAGAGAGGCGATAGAGAAAGATGTACAGTTCCTTTCAATGATCAGACTTGACAGTGACATCTATTCATATCTAGCTTTCAAAAGAGGTGTCTACGTGAACTGTATGATGATCTTTACATCTGTCTCTCTCTTCCCCTCGGTCTCTTGCCCTCTCCCTCTCTCTCTCTCTCTTTCTCTGACAGGTATAGCTAGCGATATATTTAGCTATAGGCTTTTATACTGGGATCTTCTGACAGGCTTTCATGTTTAGGAGAGTTGTAAGGGGAGTGAGTGTGAGTGTGAGTGAGAATGCAATCCACCGTTCTACTGTATCTACCTGGCATAGTGAGAGCCCACAGGGCTCACAGTGAAGACACAAACAGCAGCCATCTTTTTCGCAATCATGTCCCTACCCTAACCTGCTACATAACACAGCCCACTGTGACTGTGATATGCACTGCAAAGTAAAGATCATGGGTGTCAGGTCAAATATACATTGAACAAAAATATAAACGCAACATGTAAAGTGTTGGTCCCATGTTTCATGAGCTGAAATAAAAGATCCTAGAAATGTTTCATACACACAAATGTTTATTTCTCTAACGCCGCCACCAGACGTTGTACGGGAAAGTGGTTTTCTGATGTCAACATTGCAAACAGAATACCCCATGGTGACGGTGGGGTTATGGTATGGGCAGACAAGCTCTGGACAACGAACACAATTGCATTTTATCGATGGCAATTTGAATGCACAAAAATACTGTGACGAGATCCCGAGGCCCATTGTGAGGCCCATTTTATTAAGGTATCTGTGACCAACAGATGCATGTCTGTATTCCCAGTCATGTGATGAATTTATTTCAATTGACTGATTTCCTCATAGGAACTGTAACTGAATAAAATCAATGAAATTGTTGCAAAGTTGCGTGTATATTTTTTGTTCAGTATAGTGTCGCCGCTGATGACGTCACCGGACCGTCCCATTTCCCATATGGCGGAGAGAAAAGAGGATTATCTTGTGAGTGTAAGTATGTGACCATCGCTGTTTCACAGTGTTCATGCAAGAGTTTATCATTCACAGCATGAACACATCATCCACACAACGAGTCACAAACACACGCTATTAATATTCACCCTAGCACACACGCAACAGAACAGAAAATCATTTCCAAATGCCAGACACACGCAAGGGGATACACACTCTGCATCCATTAAGGCCGTTCTCACACCTAGGATTTACTATGTTTCTATTAAAACGTTAGGCCCAGTACATCTGTTCCTCCTCTAGTAGCAAAGCTCTGTTATATGGTTAGGAGGGTTGTCAGCCAAAAGATGTCTGCATAGTGAGAGGTTCCCCAGGCCTGAAGGAGCAGGTCTTGTGTAACAGAGTGAGAGGTTCCCCAGGCCTGAAGGAGCAGGTCTTGTGTAACAGAGTGAGAGGTTCCCCAGGCCTGAAGGAGCCTGAAGGAGCAGGTCTTGTGTAACAGAGTGAGAGGTTCCCCAGGCCTGAAGGAGCAGGTCTTGTGTAACAGAGTGAGAGGTTCCCCAGGCCTGAAGGAGCAGGTCTTGTGTAACAGAGTGAGAGGTTCCCCAGGCCTGAAGGAGCAGGTCTTGTGTAACAGAGTGAGAGGTTCCCCAGGCCTGAAGGAGCAGGTCTTGTGTAACAGAGTGAGAGGTTCCCCAGGCCTTAAGGAGCAGGTCTTGTGTAACAGAGTGAGAGGTTCCCCAGGCCTGAAGGAGTAGGTTTTTTGTAACAGAGTGAGAGGTTCTCCAGGCCTGAAGGAGCAGGTCTTGTGTAACAAAGTGAGAGGTTCCCCAGGCCTGAAGGAGCAGGTCTTGTGTAACAGAGTGAGAGGTTCCCCAGGCCTGAAGGAGCAGGTCTTGTGTAACAGAGTGAGAGGTTCCCCAGGCCTTAAGGAGCAGGTCTTGTGTAACAGAGTGAGAGGTTCTCCAGGCCTGAAGGAGTAGGTTTTTTGTAACAGAGTGAGAGGTTCTCCAGGCCTGAAGGAGCAGGTCTTGTGTAACAGAGTGAGAGGTACCCCAGGCCTGAAGGAGCAGGTCTTGTGTAACAGAGTGAGAGGTGGTGGACAGGAACAGAGTTCCCCCTGTGACTGACTCTCTGGTGAGACAGAGTGGGGTGCTCATTGAGCCAAGGCCTGATGGCAAGTGACACATGGTAGTTTTGGACTCTTACTAAAGTGTGTGTGTGTGTGTGTGTGTGTGTGCGTGTCTCAGACACTTTAAAGACCTGTCATCGTCACAGCAGTTTTCTTGATTTTTGCATATTCTAGACACTGAATGTTATCAGATCTTCAACCAAAACCTAATATTAGATAAAAGTAACCTTTATTGAATAAAGAGAAGTAATGCAACACCCAATTTGCTTGTGCAAAAAAAGTAATTGTAAAAAAAATAACTGGTTTCGCCACCTTTAGCTTGAATGACTGCAACCAAACGCTTCTGTAGTTGTTTATCAGTCGTTCAGAGTGGGCCAAAATACATCCACAGCTATGTGGTTGCAGTCATCGCAGCTAAAGGTGGCACAGCCAGTTATTGAGTGTTAGGGGGTAATTACTTTTTCACACGGAGGCATTGGCTGTTGCTTAACCTCGTTTATTAAATAAATTGAAATTGGTATACAAATGGTGTGTTGTTTGTTCACTCACACAGTAAATCAAAGTTGATCAGAGTTGAAATCACAGAGTAGAAAAATGCAGGCTTAAATTAACGCTGGAGTTATCTTATCATTAGTGTTCATAACTGATTCGATTGGGACTGATTACTTTACAGTAACTCCATTAAGAGTAACCAGAGACAGGGAGCTAAAACTATGGCGTAGCTACAGATGTGGGAGTGGCGTCATTGTCATATTTCCCAGCATGCACTGTTGCAGATAGAGTTTTTAAAATATTTTTTATTGTTTGTTTCAATATCTGTGTTTTTGCATGTATATTGATTGTTTTCATCTTGTGTTTCGGATTCATTACAACAGTGACTGATAAGGATTTCCGGTTTACATGATATACATAATCTCTGACAACAGCAATTTACTCCTTGCTCTGGCATGTATTCTGAATGTAACTTTTAGATGATGTAAATTTGCTGGACATCCTCTCTCTTAAATGGATACAACTAGAGGTTGGATGTCACATTGCAATCCGCCATAATATGACACATTAAAGGGGGCAAATACTTTTTCACGGCACTGTAACAGGTACTCACTGGCCCCAGGAGTCCCTGCCTGGGTCCCCGCCACACACCTGTCTGACCCCATGTCATTGTCACACAGTCTATTCTGGACGGACTGTGGAACGGAGAGAAGGGGAGGGTGAGAGGGGCAGATAGGTGAAATGAAGACTTATATAACACTATTTCAACTAATAAATCAACTGTGTTAGAAATTAGATTCACTTGTTGGACATTTGAAAATCTAAGGATAGACTGAATGCATTCATTACACAACTCTGAGAACACTCACAAAGAGATGAAAAATAACATTGGTGAATTACTGGATCAAAGGGTCTTTTGTCATTATGGCTCTTTTCTCCCCGAAATTAAAGGCAGATTAATGCTAATGAAGAGACATGGGCTCTTTCTTTCTCAACACCGTCAACTAATACGTACATCACACGGAGAACTGCTGGCTCATGGGGGATTTCTCTCTCTGATGTGGCCATGGTTCAGATGATGTAACATCTCGATTGATAGCCTACACATCTAAGATGGAAAATAAATGAATAACAAGACTAACATACATGACACCAAAACAAAGCATACATGTTCATTCATTGATGCCACGCATGTAAGCATCCACACACACACACACACACACACACACACACACACACACACACACACACACACACACACACACACACACACACACACACACACACACACACACACACACACACACACACACACACACACACACACACACACACACACACACACAGCGTTCTTTCTTCTGCTCACTTTATTCATTTTTCACATGTGACTGATAAAGGTTGCTAGACAGACTACAGACTACAGACTACTATTCATGAATTACCTGTGGTGGCGGTTGCCTTTGAACGATGATGATTTGAACACTGCTGCTACACTTCACTCTCCCAGGTAGGCCTACATGAATGAATTCAATTGAGGAACCAACTGAGGGGAAGAGAAAATTCACCACCTCTTGTAGGACAGTGGAAGTTGATAAGAGGGCTTCTATATTCTTAAAAGTAGAACCAATACCAACATGTTTTCGGTCCACCCCGTAGTTTTCCTTTTGACATTTACAGAGTGAAAATGATAGAGGATTTTGTATTTTTCAAAGTCCCCAAGGACCAATCACAAACAGAATACAAAACAAAACTTGATGTGATTGGTAAATGAGTTGATCACATGGTTCTGTTCAAAGGAAGCCGAAAAGGTATGGATATCAAGATTGCGTGCGCGGTGTTATTTTGTTGTTTTTGGCGGTAAAGGCGCGTTACCAACGTATGTTCTCTAGTCTAGGTTTAGGAAGAGAAGTAGCCTAGGCCCTAGGCCCTAGGCCCTAGGCTAGATGGATGACTTTTCGTGCTGTTGATAGCACCCGAGGCGGTATTTATTGGAGAGGTGAGAGTGAGAACTTATCACAGGAAACAGTGAATCTCTCTCAAGACGGAAAAGGTTATCTGGGATTCACAGATGTCTCAAATATTTACATAAGGTGCGCTCTGAAATTCAATCTCTCTTCTCTTTTTCTTTCTGTCGTTTCCTTTCCGCCTATAAAATAGCTTACATCCTTCCTCTATTGGAAAACACTGGGGAAACATTATAAAACAGTTTCGTTAGATATATCAGAGGAAGCCAAATATTTACGCGAGTGGAAGGAAGGGCCATAGTAGGCTTATCTTCCCTCGCATTAATGTAGGCTTATGTCTCCTCTATGAGGAGATATATATATATATATTTATATAGAGAGAGCTCTATCGAACCCAAACATTTGACGCTTTCCTGTCATTTCCCCAATGGTTCACCGTTGCTCTTCTTCCAGCCTCTCTCTGCCGTCATCTTTCACCGTAGGCTTACACCCAGCGGCAGGGAATGGCAGTAGGGCTTTGCCTAGATATCTGCACACGAGGAGAAACAGGGGGAAAATATTGAATGGATAAATAGAGAAACTGCCATCAGCAGCAGTACAGAGGCAAAGGTTTCCAAGAATGCTGTCATTTCCTCGAAAACACAGCAGCTATGTGCTGACTGTGTCCGGTTTGCCCTCTTTTAATCCCATTTAATGTTTCCATAGTATCTGACTGTAAACAGTGTGAATGACCATTCTGCACTACAGGCCTTTACTTTTACACAGATACTAGATTTAAAAGTATTAGTGGTCGGTTGGCTCTGCAATAATTAGATTGGCATTGACACAGTAAACTAGCCCTCTGTCGACCTTCCATATCATTCACTCATCAGGTAATTAATTGTCACTTAACACTTATAACCCTTCATTCGATCGGCTCAGAGGCACATAGAGATAGGATTTGGAATAGGGTGGGAAAACGGGGCTAAGGTCAGGCCGTGTTGTGTGTTGACTGGATGAGTGGTGCTTGGCTTGGTGTTGCCCATGCCGTGTTTGGGCCCCTGCCAGGTGTGTGATATGGGCAGAGTGCATGGAGTTGGCCTGGCATGCCTGCTATCTCCACACACTGACCACCGTGACCTTGTGTATGAGGGGCTTGAAAGGAAAATCCGCCGCACCGGCAGAAACATCTGCTAACTTCATGTGTGGTGGCAAGAGCGGCTGAGCTGAAGGAGGTGCACACACACACACACACACACACACACACACACACACACACACACACACACACACACACACACACACACACACACACACACACACACACACACACACACACACACACACACACACACACACACACACGCAGGGACGGACGCAACGCACACACATAAAACAATCTTGGGGCACAAACACAAACAAATTAAACAAGCTATTTTGTCCTTTGATAGCTCTCCCTGTGACAGGGGAAAACATACCTTTTATAACAGTTTACCTACTCAGAGATCTCATGCAGAGAAAAGTGTCCTGAAGGGTTAGAAAGATCTGTGCTCATTCTTTCTATATCTCTATAAATACATTTCCTCCTGCAGGATGCCTGTCCCCATCAGAACCACGTTTTCTCTCTGTGTGGTCTGATGTATGCCATTATTATGTATGAGACAAATCCCTGTAATTCTCTATATTTGCTCTACTGTTGTAGTGGAGCTGCCTTTGGGGGAAGTGGCGTAGAGTAACGTTCCCTTTTCACTCCCTCATTGGCCAGTCTGACGCAGCTAACGACATCATCACCAGGGACATTGTGACCCTGTTTCCCTCACCGAAAACTAGAACTACAGCACCGGAACCAACCCACGAGTTTTCAGCAACTCTGCATGAATAAGTCATTAACACACTGTATGTTCCGAGAATATCTATGAAAGATGTGCTGCGGTATGTGTGTGTGTGTGTGAAATCACTGAGTCTATGAACAGCCTAAATTAGTTTCATTCAGCCAACTGTTGTGTTTCATAGAACCTACACCAACATATAAAACCCCTAAACCAACATCTCCACCTCTTGTTCTCCTTGACGGAGACTTTGATCTCACATCCCTCCCTGTTTTGTTGATTTTTAAAAAACCAAAGCCCACACTGTCTCTTCCAGTAGACTAATATTTGCATTTCCTCCACATGCTTCTCGGCCGCGAACCATCTGATTGGAGCTTTTCAGAAACATAAACTTCACTTGATGATGTGCGTCGCTTGATTACAAATAGTTAAAGATCCTATACACAATTTCAAATAGTTAAAGATCCTATACACAATTACAAATAGTTAAAGATCCTATACACAATTTCAAATAGTTAAAGATCCTATACACAATTTCAAATAGTTAAAGATCCTATACACAATTTCAAATAGTTAAAGATCCTATACACAATTTCAAATAGTTAAAGATCCTATACACAATTTCAAATAGTTAAAGATCCTATACACAATTACAAATAGTTAAAGATCCTATACACAATTTCAAATAGTTAAAGATCCTATACACAATTTCAAATAGTTAAAGATCCTATACACAATTTCAAATAGTTAAAGATCCTATACACAATTTCAAATAGTTAAAGATCCTATACACAATTTCAAATAGTTAACTTAACTGTAAACATTTCTCTTTGACCACATTCATCATCATGCCTGCTTAGTGGAGTAGTTATTATTGTCATTATTCATTTGTGTTATGTTGGAAAGCATGCACTGTAGTTTGCATGATATTTACAATGAGACTTCCAGCTCTAGGAAACAACATGACCACCTAGATTTAGTCTCTATCATCAGAATACTGGGTTATTTCCTTTTCAAATAATCATTGCCTTGTTTTAGTTTAATTTTGTATGACGCAGAAACGGACGACAACAACTGAAAGACAATGGTAAGGCATTCACCTGGGCAATCAATAAATCAACTGGATTACGGACTTGCAGTGATTTGTTCAGTCAAGGACCTATTTGTCATTTGGCCCTGTGTTGTTCCTGGGCTCTAATATGCTGTCATCCAGGTGATGGCTGTTACCATGGTCCCCAGGCAATAGTCTGGTTCGTAGAGGAGTCGCGATGAAATGTAAATAGATGGTTTAAGAGGCTCCACTTTGTCATATCATTCTCTTATGTGTATTTATGGTAGTCAGTGTGAGGGTGGGCGTGCGTGTCTATGTGTGTCTATGGGTGTGTGTGAGTGCCTGCAAATGTGAGTGTGTGTGTATACGTGAGTGATCATGTAAATGTAAGGGTGTGTGTGTGTGTGTGTGTGTGTGTGTGTGTGTGTGTGTGTGTGTGTGTGTGTGTGTGTGTGTGTGTGTGTGTGTGTGTGTGTGTGTGTGTGTGTGTGTGTGTGTGTGTGTGTGTGTGTGTGTGTGTGTGTGTGTGTGTGTGTGTGTGTGTGTGTGTGTGTGTGCGAAAGTGAGAGACTGAATGTGAATATATGTGTGTATCCCTTTCTAACTATGGGTAATGTGTGTGTGTCATTGTGTGTCACAGAGTCCAATTTTGCCAGTGTGATGGAAGTCATAATAGTTGTGGAGAGCAGGTCTGATTGAAGTCTGTTTGGAACCCTGTGAGGCCCAGCGGTGTGTGTATGAGTCAGGTCTGAGCCAGCCGGATGGGCAATCAGGATTGAGTCGGGAGGATCCGTGCAGGGCTTGTTCAATCAGCAGGTATATGAGCCCCACTCAGCAGGTCACAAGGCTATGCATTTAATGAGCAGCTCAAACCACAGCTAACGTTCTATCCCTCCCGGAAGCTTGTGGCCAATGTTTTGCTCTCTCTCTCTCTCTCTCCCTTTCTTTCTTTCTTTCTTTCTTTCTTGCTCCCCTCGCCATCCATCACATTCACACATTCAGAGAGAAAATCACTATGATGTGACACTGGAGGAAATTGCACTAGAGCTCTGTAGATGGCAGTGTAGCACAAAGTTCATGCCCGCCACAGTATGAAAAACAAACTACTGATAACTAAGACAAATCCTTTTAGGAGAGGCATGCCATGCATTCCTAAAATAACAGTGTTTAAGCTTACCATTTAGCCTAGTCCTCTTGACGTCAACACACACACATCACAAACAAACTGAAATGGTCCACCCACACAGACAGTTGAAGGAGGCTGAAGAAATTTGCCGTGTCACCTATAACCCTCACAAACTTTTACAGATGCACAATTGAGAGCATCCTGTTGGGCTGTGCCACCATCTGGTACGGCAACTGCACCCGCAGGGCTCTCCAGAGGGCGGTGCGGTCTTCCCAACACATCACTGGGGGCAAACTACCTGCCCTCCAGGACACCTACAGCACCCGCTGTCACAGGAAGGCCAAGAAGATCATCAAGGGCAACAACCACCCGAGCCACTGCCTATTCACCTCGCTACCATCCAGAAGGCGAGGTCAGTACAGGTGCATCAAAGCTGGGAATGAGAGACTGAAAAATAGCTTCTATCTCAAGGCCTTCAGACTGTTAAACAGCTATCACTAACACAGAGAGGCTGCTGCTTACATACAGACTTCAAATCATTGGCCACTCTAACAAATGGACATCTTGCCTATGCCGCTCGGTCATTGCTCATCCATATATTTCCATGTACTTATTCTTATTCCATCCCTTTACTTAGATTTGTGTGTATTAGGTATTTGTTGGGGAAGGAATTGTTAGATATTACATGTCAGATATTGCTGCACTGTCGGAACTAGAAGCACAAGCATTTTGCTACACTAGCAATAACATCGGCATGTGACCAATAAAATGTGATCTGGAATCCCATGTGTCATGTGTGTCGTGCACCCCGAAAATCTGAAGGGGCACAAAGTACATGAAGGTGGCTGGGGGTAGAAAGTTTGAACATATTGAATTGAGAGACCCTTTTCCTGCCATTTAGAGCCATAATCATTGTGCATTTCCTTGTCCCACCAAAAAAACCCGCAGCAAAGCAGCTATGTAACACCCTCACTCCGTCACTCAAAAATGAATTCCAATGTCTGCCTGCCAGCTGAAACTAGTATCCAATGTGTGTGTGTAGGCTACATACCACTACCACTCCGAAGCGTAGGCTAATGTAGCCTACTGACGTTATGTGATTGAGAAATTAGGGAGAGAGGTTTTTTATTCGAGAAGACTGGATTTACTTTTTCTAGTTAAGGATACTATAGATATTATGTTTCACATTAGATTTACTGTATTAACTACAAAAAGGAAAAATGTGTTTTTATTTTAATTCTGGTGCCACTCTGCACACACAATCTTGTTCGCTCTCTATCGAGCTAGCTCTGGTCCAACGTTAAGCCAACTCTCTGAAGTTTAAAGACATTTAAAAGTTCTTTCCCAGAAGCCGCTTCTCTGTACAGTAGGTAGAATTCTGTGAGCCTAATTCAGATAATGCATGTCATAACAAGATGCCCAAATGTCTGTTAAATCTCATACCCTGCACTTGTCTGTCCAATGCATGTAAACAACTATAGCTTGCCGCTCCATAGAAAGCTGCTCTATCTGCACTGATTGGTGAAATAATTTAATGTCGAGCCAAATGTTTAAAAAAACGCCTTCAATTTCAGATGTTTAAAAAGGAACACAAAGGAACGATATAAACTGTAACTTTTTGGGGGTTCTAACCAGTTCAGAACTTTATTTTGCTGGTTGGAACAGTGGAAAAGAACTGGAAAAAATAATGGTTCTGTTCAGGATAAAAGACTTGGAAAATAATTTAGTTTCCAACCTCTGCTCAAAAATATGTTAAATTTTCTGCATATCTAAGCATACCTCTTGAACTGTCTGTGTTCTCCTGACTGCTGGTCATTTCTTTTAGCCAAACCAATTATGCATCTCTGCCTTTCTGCTCAAATCTGGCTAAAAGATTGAAAGGAATGTGGGTCTTATTCAGTACCTTTAGTAATTGCTTGCTTTTCTAAAGTCTACCGATCTTGCCAGGAGGCATGCCAGCTAAGATAGTTAGATAAACTAGCTACTCTAACTTGATTGATAGCCTGAAAAGGCTTCTTAGTGGCTAGTTATGAGGTTGGGAGGTTGGGAACCTATCTGGGATATCTAAAGCCAACTTCAGAAAATTGCTAGTTGGATAGTAGTATTACAGAGAAACAACAACAAAATGGAACCCAATTTTTTTCTTCTTCAAAATGTTTTACAATTTTTTTTTACAGGAAAAAAATCAGTGGGCATGTGTGTCTCTGCCTGTGTGTGTGTCTCTGATGAGGGGTGATGGAAACGGCAGATTCCTTCTCATCCGCTCCATGTGCTGTCTGGGAGGACAGGCCCACTCTGTCAGCCAGAATAAACTAAAGTCCTGAATTCATTTGCATTCATGTACATCTCTAAATGTCTTCCACTGTGTTCCTCAAACAGAGACACCACTGTGAGGAGCTTCATGTTCCTGAGTGAGCTGGGCATCCCGAGATGAACATAGCATTATGGTCTATAGGGAAAGCGGAAGAGATTGAAGGGATATTGATGGACACAAGAAAGAAGGGCAGCAAGGATCAAAGATGAGGGGAAGAGCGAGAGAGGATAACAGAGAGGATATTGATATAGACAGAAGAAAGTGAGTTTAGTGAGGGGAAGAAGGGGGAGATAAAGTCAGAGTGAGCTGAGAGGGAAATGGAGAGAGAGTGATGGGAGGAAAAATAGGGAGGGCTCTGTGTTGAGTTTTGGGAGACGGATGTGACCCAGTGGTTAGCCATGTCCCCTGTGGGGTCTGGAGGCCAGCGGCCCCTCTCTGGCTCTCTCTGGGTCTGCCGGGCGCACCGCTCCACTCTGCTCTCCTCTGCTCTTTTCTCCTCCACATCTGGAGTATGTTAATTGTCACCAGAGCCAGGGCCCATGGCATTACACCTCCCCCCAAAAATGCACAGGATCAGAGTTTTCAGAGAGAAAGGGATAAACAGTCAGGTTCTAATTTTTGTCTCTTTCAGCACCTTTATATCTCTGGAAGGAGAGTGTGTCTGTGTCTGTTAGTCTGTGTTTAATTCCTGCGTATAGGCACATCATTTTTTTGCCTACTATGTGTAGTAAATGAGCAGTCTGAGGCATACCTCATGTATGATACAGCAGTCTTGTGAATGACCTGACCTCAATAGACAAACCTAAATATCTGAAACTACTTTGAGTTTGAGTCAACACTAAATCTTATTGGAAAGGAAATGTGTTGATTTAGATTTAAGCAAAAACACATTTTTGGAAGTAAAACTAGTTTTGCGCAACTGTTTGATAATTCTCAGCATATCTCTGGGTTGGTCTCCCCTCTGCTGATATAACAACCTCCACTCTTCTGGGAAGGGTTTCCACTAGATGTTGGAACAATGCTGTGGGGACTTGGTACTGGTACTGATGTTTGGCGTTCCAATTTTCTGATTGATGTCAGGGCTCAGTGCAGGCAAGTCAAGTTCTTCCACACCAATCTCAACAAACCATTTCTGTATGGACCTCGCTTTGTGCACTGGGGCATTGTCATGCCGAAACATGAAAGGGCCTTCCCCAAACTGTTACCACAAAGTTAGAAGCACAGAATCGTCTAGAATGTTTCTACAACTTGATTGGAGTCCACCTGTGGTAAATTCAATTAATTGGACATGATTTGGAAAGGCACACACATGTCTATATAAGGTCTGAAAGTTGACAGTGCATGTCAGAGCAAAACCAGGCCATGAGGTCGAGGGAATTTTCCGTAGAGCTCTGAGACAGGATTGTGTCCAGGCAAAGATATGGGGAAGGGTAACCAAAACATTTCTGCAGCATTGAAGGTCCCCAAAACACAATGACCTCCATCATTCTTAAATGGAATCACCAAGACTCTTCCTAGAGCTGGCCGCCCAGCCAAACTGAGCAATCGGGAGAGAAGGGCCTTGGTCAGGGAGGTGACCAAGAACCTGATGGTCACTCTTACAGAGCTCTTGAATTCCTCGATGGAGATTGGAAATCCTTCCAGAAGGACAACCATTCATCAATCAGGCCTTTATGGTAGAGTGGCCAAATGGAAGCCACTCCTCAGTAAAAGGCACATGAATGCCCGGTTGGAGTTTGCCTAAAGGCACCTAAAGATTCTCAGAAAATGAGAAACAAGATTATCTGGTCTAATGAAAACAAGATTGAACTCTTTGGCCTGAATGCCAAGCATCACGTCTGGAGGAAACCTGGCATCATCCCTACTGTGAAGCATGGTGGTGGCAAAATCATACTGTGGAGATGTTTTTCAGCGGCAAGGACTGGAAGAATAGTCAGGAGCGAGGGAAAGATGAACGGAGCAAAGTACAGAGAGATCCTTGATCTCATGAGAGCTCCAGAGCTTTGAGAGGCCCAGCTCGAGCCTGGATTTGAACCTGATCAAATATCTCTGGAGAGACCTGAAAATAGCTGTACAGCAACGCTCCCCATCCAACCTGACAGAGCTTGAGAGGATCTGCAGAGAAGAATGGGAGAAACCAAGCTTGTAGCGTCATACTCAAGAAGACTCGAGGCTGTCGTCGCTGCCAAAGGTGCTTCAACAAAGCACTGAGTAAAGTGTCTGAATACTTACGTAAATGTAATATTTCAGATTTTTATTTTTTATAAATGAGCAAGAATTGCCATTATGGGGTATTGTGTGTAGATTGATGAGGGGGGAAAACAATTTAATCAATTTTAGAATTAGGCTGTAACCAAACAACATTTGGACAAAGTTGAGGGATCTGAATACTTTCCGAAGGCACTGTATAGTGTAGATAGATAGATAGATAGATAGATAGATAGATAGATAGATAGATAGATAGATAGATAGATAGATAGATAGATAGATAGATAGATAGATAGATAGATAGATAGATAGATAGATATGCATTTAGGATTGTCTGTATTCTCTCCTTTACAGTTTGTGCTACAGTACACACATCTCTGACTAGGTAATCATGGCCACACCACCACAGGGCAACCACTGTGAGTACAAAAAGCTGAGATGCTCAACTGAATATTTAACCAGAGCCATCTAAATAACCGTCCCAAATATTGGTCAAATGAATGTATAATGACAGAAGGAAAATGTATACGGCCCATGCATACGTGCGCACCCTCATGTCTGAGAAGATGGCTGTACAGAAATCTTCTCTGTGTGTGTGTGTGTGTGTGTCTGTGAGGGTGTGTGTCTGTGAGGGTGTGTGTCTGTGAGGGTGTGTGTCCGTGTGTGTGTTTCTATATGTACGTCTGTGTGTCATCAGTGTTGTGGCCCAGGGGATTAGGGGTTAGCAGACACCTCTGGGAATGTGTTTAACATCAGGAGGCGCTGATGACTGATTTGAACGCTGGTCAGTCACCGGCGGAGATAAACACGCCATTCATCTTGTGTTGTCAGGGAGATGACCCCAGTGTCCACACCGAGACCGTTCCCTAACGGCCCCACATAGCAGTGATCCCCCACCAAGCAGGCTGCTAACCGGCTGCAGGTTTCTTCAATACTTTGAAATGGTCAGCCGTGGTGCAAGAGAGCAGAGAAAGAAAAGGGGACTGGGGAGATGAATGGTGGTGTTGATGTGAGGGCATAAGTGTGCCATGTGTATGCATGGAGTTCCTGATACGATACACCTTGAGTGTGTATGTGTTTTGTATTATGCCGTTTAATGGCAATAAGATTCATGTCTGTGTGTTCTAATTTTGTCTATCTGTGTACGCGCTGTGAATGTGTATGATTCAGCAGTGTCCACTGTGCATGTGTGTATGTTTATTGCATACCTGCGTGCATACACAGTTGAAGTCTGAAGTTTACATACACCTTAGCCAAATACATTTAAACTCAGGTTTTGACAATTCCTGACATTTAATCCTAGTAAAAGCTCTTAGGTCAGTTAGGATCACCACTTTATTTTACGAATGTGAAATGTCAGAATAATAGTAGAGAGAATTATTTATTTCAGCTTTTATTTCTTCCATCACATTCCCAGTGGGTCAGAAGTTTACATGCACTCAATTAGTATTTGGTAGCATTGCCTTTATATTGTTTAACTTGGGTCAAATGTTTCAGGTAGCCTTCCACAAGCTTCCACAACAAGTTGGGTGCATTTTGTCCCATTCCTCCTGAACTCCTGACAGAGCTGGTGTAACTGAGTCAGGTTTGTAGGCCTCCTCGCTCGCACACGCTTTTCCAGTTCTGCCCACAACTTTTCTATGGGATTGAGGTCAGGGCTTTGCGATGGGACTCCAATACCTTGACTTTGTTGTCCTTAAGCCATTTTGCCACAACTTTGGAAGTATGTTTGGGGTCATTGTCCATTTGGAAGACCCATTTGTGACCAAGCTTTAACTTCCTGACTGAAGTCTTGAGATGTTGCTTAAATATATCCATATAATTTTCCTTTCGTCATGATGCCATCTATTTTGTGAAGGGCACCAGTCTCTCCTGCAGCAAAGCACCCCCACAACATGATGCTGAAACCCCCGTGCTTCACGGTTGGGGTGGTGTTCTTCGGCTTGCAAGCCTCCCCCTTTTTCCTCCAAACATAACGATGGTCATTATGGTCAAACAGTTATATTTTCTTTCATCAGACCAGAGGACATTTCTTCAAAAAGTATGATCTTTGTCCCTTTCAGGTTACGTTGATATAGGACTCTTTTTTAATGTGGATATAGATTATTTTGCTGTTGTTCTGGGATTGATTTGCACTTTTCATACCGAAGGACGTTCATCTCTAGGAGACAGAACGCATCTCCTTCCTGAGCGGCATGACGGCTGCGTGGTTCCATGGAGTTTAAACTAGCATACTATTGTTTGTACAGATGAACGTGGTACCTTCAGGCATTTGGAAATTGCTCCCAAGGATGAACCAGACTTGTGGAGGTCTACATTTATTTCTCTGAGGTCTTGGATGATTTCTGTTGATTTTCCCATGATGCCAAGCAAAGAGGCACTGAGTTTGAAGGTAAGCCTTGAAGTACATTCACAGGTACACCTCCACTTGACTCAAATTATGTCAACTGGCCTATCAGAATCTTCTAAAGTCATGACATCATTTTATGGAATTTTCCAAGCTGTTTAAAGGCACATTCAACTTAGTGTATGTAAACTTCTGACTCACTGGAATTGTGATACAATGAATTAAGTGAAATAAAAATGACTTGTGTCATGCACAAAGTAGATTGTCCTAACAAACTTACCAAAACTATAGTTTGTTATATATAATTTGTGGTGGTTGAAAAACAAGTTTTAATGACTAACCTAAGTGTATGTAAACTTCCGACTTCAACTGTATGTCTGAGGCTTGCCTGTGTGTATGTGTGTATGTGTGTGTGTGTGTGGGGGGAGGGGGGGGGGGGTCACGGTGGAAGGAGTAACAGTAAAATATCTCAGAGGCTGTCCGTCATAAAGCTAATGACTTCAGCAGACTGAGCATGGCTTTTGGCTTTTCCCCACTGCTGACACCAACACCCATAAAACGCTGCATGTTTGGAATGCAGAACATGATTTTGTGGAAAAGAACAGCAACAGACAGATCACAGAGAAGCCTTGAACACTCACTAAAGCGGTTAGACGACGGTTGCGTTAGACTCTCTCTGAGACCTTACTTAATTGAAACAAAAATAGTAAAGAGCCATTTCTCAAGCAAGACTCTTCCTAGGACTGTCTGGGAGTGGTCTGAGTGGGGAAGCAACAACTAGCTGTTATTGGCAGAGAGCTCTGGCAATGTCACCAGACAGACCAAAACTCCATCCCACCAAAACAGGCAGTCTTTTCAAACAGCTCTTACACTAAAAGGTCATTAGCATAACTGTCACAATTTCACAGTATTATTCCAACCTCATAGTGTGGATATATATAAAAAAACACAGAGAAATCACATTAAAGCCCAGTCGGTCAGTCAGTTTAGCAGGATGTAGAGTGATTGGTGGGTGTCCCAGGTCCAGTTGGGCCTGGAAAGGAGGCTGGATGATACATGGGCCGCTACGACTGTCACAGTGTTTACATCAGGTCAGCACAGCATACCAGTCCCCCTAACCTCTAACCCCTGACCACAGGGTGAAGTTAGGGTCAGTTTACCAGGTTCAAAAACAGAGGAGAACCCAAACCTGAAATCAGTGAAGTCCCACAGGCCTGAAACAAGGCTAATAGGAAGGAGAGAAAGAGAGTGTGTGACTGAGTGACTGACTGAGTGAGTGAGTGAGTGAGTGAGTGAGTGACTGAGTGAGTGAGTGAGTTGGTGAGAGACAAGGTCTGAAAAGTTAGCCGACTTCAACATTTTGGAAAGTTTGTTGAGAGAGTGAAAACAATAAAAGGAGACAGAGAGTAAAAGTGCATTGTTCAGATAATTATAAAAGAGTAGATTAAAATCAAATGCAGTCAAGTAATAGGTTCAAGGAGTTGATGTAAAATAATAGAAGTTAATGTGATAACATGAAACAAATTGTGAAGCAACATGTGATAACATGAAACTACCATTGTGACAACATGTGATAACATGAAACTACCATTGTGACAACATGTGATAACATGAAACTACCATTGTGACAACATGTGATAACATGAAACTACCATTGTGACAACATGTGATAACATGAAACTACCATTGTGACAACATGTGATAACATGAAACTACCATTGTGACAACATGTGATAACATGAAACTACCATTGTGACAACATGTGATAACATGAAACTACCATTGTGACAACATGTGATAACATGAAACTACCATTGTGACAACATGTGATAACATGAAACTACCATTGTGACAACATGTGAGCACATGAAAAGATGATCTTGTGAAATAAATTTGACAACATGGGATGCAAAATGTTAACATGTGATACCATGGAACTACACCTGACAAAATTTAAGCATGTGAAAACCCAGGTGACAAACGTAATTGAGATTATTTGACTTTAAAGGGCATCATTTGCATTAATTCAATTTAAACCACCATGGTTCCCTGCAGGTTTTGTCTAGTTCCCTGGTTTGTTGCAGGGACGTACCCAAGAAGGTCATGGTCCCGTGGACCCGTGGAGGTTTTTGTCTAGTTGCAGTGAAAATACAGTTAATCTACAACAAGTGACTGTATTTTTACAGCTAAATGAAGGTGTTAATGTTAAAGGTCAGTATGCTGCATGATTACTTGGGACTCAACCTCACTTGGGATTTGAACTCTCAACCTTTTGGTTGAAAGCTACCTGAAGTTCCTGCAGCGTCACCAGGTCTGCCGACATAAAGGAGATTGGCTATATATGCATTGCCAAGAATGCATTTCTGCACTTTTCCTAAAGTATATACAACAGCTTGAAGGTGTTATTTCTATGAAATGACAGTAGGCTTCTGTATTCTGATTTCAATTAGTGCAAATAATATTGTAACGTTTTGCACTGTGACCACACTTGAGACCTAAACGTATAGCTTCTTGGTAACTAGCAATCTGAAATATCCTGCTACACCATCAGTTCTGTGAGCATAAAAGAGATATAGCCACAGACTTATTGGCAAGAACACATTTCTGCACTTCTGCTAAAAGCTGCCCAGACTCAAGTAAATAGTTCTAGCAGTGTTCAAGGACACTCGACATAGAATATACATGAATAGTTACAGGATTGAACCTGCGACCTCTTGGTTGAATGCATCAATGTTTCTGCAGTACTACCAGTACCATACTTATCGCCTGGAACATGTATTAACATAAAATAAGGGTATGGGTAGGGTACAGCGTTGTTCCCCAGGATACTTCATAGGTACACATATGAACTCACATGGTACAGTTCAGTACCTTGTACTTATAATGGGACATTTTTCAACCTAATATTTTGAATATAAGATATGATCATCACCGCGCTTTGATAGGTGGGGGGGGGGGGCAAATGTACTGGTGGTCAAATATATAACCGTCAGTGGAAGCCTTGTAGCAGTTGGAGTGTTTTACGGTTATGCCAATGCAAGTTGAGCACACCCTTTGACATGGTCTCTTCTGAAAACTTTGCAAGCACTTGTGTCATCAATGAGCTGCACTGTACAGATGTTAGTGTGCATTTTCCAGTAAATTAATGGCAGCTTGTTGCTGAAATGTGTAATTTCTTAACCGAAAACTATTTGTCAGTAAGTTTTGCAAAAATTTCACAAACTACAGGCAACGTGCTGCCACTAGCAATACATGCCAGTAACCTACTGCTTTGACAACATGCAACGTTGTTTGCTGATTGGCAGTAGTGATGGGAAATTAAGTGTTGACAACAACCAAAATACAGAAAAAAACATGTCAAAAACATTATAAATTGATTTGCATTTTAATGAGGGAAATAAGTATTTGACCCCTCTGCAAAACATTGACAAGATCCTTCCGTGTAGTTCTGGGCTGATTCCTCACCGTTCTCATGATCATTGCAACTCCACGAGGTGAGATCTTGCATGGAGCCCCAGGCAGAGGGAGATTGACAGTTCTTTTGTGTTTCTTCCATTTGCGAATGATCACACCAACTGTTGTCACCTTCTCACCAAGCTGCTTGGTGATGGTCTTGTAGCCCATTCCAGCCTTGTGTAGGTCTAGAATCTTGTCCCTGACATCCTTGGAGAGCTCTTTGGTCTTGGCCATGGTGGAGAGTTTGGAATCTGATTGATTGATTGCTTCTGTGGACAGGTGTCTTTTATGCAGGAAACAAACTGAGATTAGGAGCACTCTCTTTAAGAGTGTGCTCCTAATCTCAGCTCGTTACCTGTATAAAAGACACCTGGGAGAAAGAAATCTTTCTGATTGAGAGGGGGTCAAATACTTATTTCCCTCATTAAAATGCTAATCAATTTCTAATATTTTTGACTTGCGTTTTTCTGGATTTTGTTGTTGTTATTCTGTCTCTCACTGTTCAAATAAACCTACCATTAAAATTATAGACTGATCATTTCTTTGTCAGTGGGCAAATGTACAAAATCAGCAGGGGATCAAATACTTTTTTCCCTCACTGTATTTCACGTTTGTTCTACAATTTAGAAAATAGTAAAAATAAAGAAAAACCCTTCAATCTGTTGGTGTGTCCATACTTTTGACTGTTACTGTATGTTCTTGGCAACAAATAAGTATCTGGTGGCACCGCTGAGACATTAATGCACTCCAGACCGAAAGGTTGCAAGTTCAAATCCTGAGAGCATTTCTTAAAAGTTAATGTTAATTGTAACTGAGCACTGCTACTTTTTTTGCTGAAGTTGTCAGATAATCACACAATTATTGACTTGATTCAGGGAGACTTTTAGCAATGAAGAAAGGTATTCCTGCCAATAAATCGATGACTGATTCCTGTCATGGCCACAGACCTGGTGGCCTAGCTTGTTGCTGGCATCCCCCTTAAAAAACAAAAAACATTGATTTCACGTGTGGAAAACATTTTATTTTTGGAGCACTTCACATGCAACATTTTATATGTGAAAATGTGTTTTTGGAACACTTCGCATGGGACATATAACATGTGAAAATGTGTTTTTGGAACACTTCGCATGGGACATATAACATGTGAAAATGTGTTTTTGGAACACTTCGCATGGGACATAACATGTGAAAATGTGTTTTTGGAACACTTCATATGAGATCATGTGCTTACATTTTGTCACGTGTAGTTTCGTGTTTGCATCCCCATGTGTCACATTTATTTCACATGAGCTCATGTTTTCACATTAACTTCCCATCTTATATTTGATCTGACCCAGATTTGAAATCACAACCTCTGGATTTCTGCAGCACCACAAAGTCCGAAGCAGTCCCCTACACATTGGAGACAGAAGTATAGGGACAAAGTGGAGTAGCAATTCAGCAGGTCGGATACGAGGTGTATGTGCCAGGGGCTTCAAATGATCACGGATTACAAAAAGAAAGCCGCTGCCTAAACACCTTTTTCTCAGGCCTTAGAGCAGAACGACTTTGAGTGGCCTAGGAGAGCCTCTGAGGACAATGAGGGCTACATACTTACGGTCTCTACGGAAGACGCTTGTAAGTCATTCAAAATGCGTTAACCCTCGCAAGGCTGCCCGACCCAAACGATATCCCTAGCCGTGCCCCCAGAGCATGCGCAGACCAGCTAGCGGTTGTGTTTTCTGACATTTTCTCGCTCAGGCTGTTATCCCCACCTGCTTCAAGATGTCCACTATCATCCCTGTGCCCAAGAAAGGGAAAGTAACTGAACTAAATGACTACCGACCCGTAGCACTCGCTTCCTTCATCATGAAGTGCTTTGAGAGGCTTGTCAAAGACCACATCACCTCCTCCCTCTCCGACACACTCGACCCTCTCCAATTCGCCTACCGCCCGACAGATCCACCTACCACGCAACCACCATTGCACTGCACACTGCCCTCACCCACCTGGACACCAGGGATACACCTGTGAGGATGCTGTTCATAGCCTACAACACACCCACATTCTCATCAATGGGGCTGCCATGGAGACGGTCAAAAACGTAAAGTTCCTCAGCAAACACATCTCCGAGAAGCTGAAATGGTCAAACCACACAGACACAGTGGTAAAGAAAGCACGACACCGACTCTTTAATCTGAAGAAATTCAGCCTGTCCCCGAGGGTCCTCACAGTGTTCTACAGGAGCACCGTCGAGAGCATACTGTCTGGCTGCATCACAGCCTGGTACGGCAACTCCACAACCGCTGAACGCAAGGCACTACAGTGGGTGGTACGTTCAGCTGAACGCACCATTGGGTGCACACTGCCTGCCCTCCAGGACAACTACAACACCAGGTGTCGCAGGAAGGCCAAGAAGTAGCACGAGTCACGGACTGTTTTCCCCACTTTCATCTTTCAGACACGGACTGTACAGGAGCATCATGCCTAAAACTAACAGAAAGGCCAATAACTTCTACCCCCAGACCATCAGGCTGAACAGCCATCACTAGTTATTTAATTGTTGTGAGTTCAAATCCCAGTTGAGGACACAATTGAATAATAATTAAACATTCACAAAGTAGTCAAAGTGTGCCAAATATGTGTTAAACATTCTGTTAAAAGCACTGTGTGTGTATCATAATGGCTCATTTTTCTTGTCACACGTGAAGTGTTCCAAAAACACATGTGACATTTAAAATCATGTGGCTTTTCCATAAGGGTAATCAAGCAACAGTAAATGAAAAAAGAGAGAAATGTGAAAGAAAAGGTTAAAGTAGTAAAATAGGGTAGGAAGGGTAGCATGACTAAATGAGTTAACCGCCTAAAGTCATATCAGACCCTCCAGCCTGGTTAATTTTACAGCTCCAGTACCATATCTCCTCCCTCCTAGAGATGGGATGGGTGGAGTTTGTTAGACCTCACACTAGGACCCTGGAAGTGTGTGTTGTTGGCTCAGGAGGGCACTGTTTTCAGAGACACCAGCTCATTATCATGATCCTGTAGCAGGGGGCATTGAGACCCATTAACACCTGGCAAATAATTAACATATATGTCTCTATTTAGATAAGCAGCAGGGTCACAATGGTGGCTATCATCTTCATCATCATCTTCAGTTGTAGTATCCAGACGTCACCCTCACTGAGGAAGTTGACCAGCAGAAGGACGCAAGCAATTATCCTGGCTACACCTTTAATAGGGCCTTGAGGTGAGATCCTGTACAGTAGATATAATGTTTATCTCAGTAGAGCCTGACTCTGGGGTGATTGTGGCTGACCGAGAGGTCATCAACATTTCAAGCAGATCCCTATCACACGCCTTTGTTCTGGGACGGGTCACCTCCTCATGAGACACCACAGACAGACCCAGTCTGCAGCCCGGATACCAGAGCTCGGTCAGTCTCCCACTGTTACCATGGTAACCAGACAGCCAGGAGAGGGACAGGAGATGATGAGTTGTCATTTTTTAAATGAATACTCAAGGTATTTGTAAGTGAACTGTCAAAGGTAAATATGTGAAAATGAATAGTTATTTGGAGGTGAGCTTGACGTTTCATGTCAAGAGGGCTATTCCATGATATTATTTTTCTGACGTTGGTTTTACTGTCAGCCTGTCACAGGGGATGTGTTGTTTGGCATAAATTAAGTTGATACCTTTGATACATTTTGATTACGATTGATTTTGAATCAATACACTAAGTTGCATTGATCATGAAGACATACTGAAGTAGCTTACATCTACGACATTTGTAATAACTGTTTTACACATCAACACATTAATTCCACAACTCCATTAAGAAAGTCACTATATCCATTTAGTCAAGTTATTTGGATCCTAAAACAATACTCGCTGGCTCCATAATATAATTCCAAAAATAATCTGAATGTAGTATATTGTTTAAGTTAACAAAGTAGCATTGTCTCTGCCTTCATAATCAGCGCCAAATTTCCATATTTCCTCTCCACTGCGCTCACTAAATTTAATGGGGTTACAAGGGGACAAATGCTGAATAATAATTTTATCTTTGAAGACGGCTTGGTTTCTGTTTAAAAGCTATGTTCATCTGTGCCTGCGATTCATGTCTAAGGTGTCTGTAATCGAGTGAATTAGCAAGATTAGAAAACCAAACAAACCAAAAACGTTGCTGCACTAAACTTTTGAAGATGGCGATATATTGAAATTGTACGAAAGAGTGCTTTGCTGACCAGCGGATTAGATCAGGCCAAATGTTGATTGTCCCTGAAGCCAACAGAACCACAATGGCTGTTTTTCATAGCAGAGCTGGTTGCATCACAGAAACCAAGCCCCCAGGTATCCTCTTTCACGGGTTAGAGACCTCATTGTCACGTCACTGGTGATGACTTTTCAATGGCTTTCTCTAGGAAACATTTTCACGTTCCACTGACAAGGCTTTGCACTGGGGCCACTAAAGCACAGCAGCATAAGCCTTCCACTATATAAACAGTACACAACCCATGACAATACCACACAAACCCCGTCATAAACAGTCATAGACAGGTAGGTGTGTAGTTTGTAGGTCAAATTATAAGAATGATTTATCACTGTCTGTGGTTGAGGGCTAAAATACTGTTCATTCACAAAAGCTTAGCTCGTGAAGTCGACAGTGCTGCTTACCTTCATGCTCAGCTTCTATCCCAAATAATAACGACAGAGGGCAGTATTTCCCTTTTCAATCCTGCTCTGACAGTGGTAGTTTAGCTTGAAAGTCAAATGGGCCTCATACAAATTGTCAAAAATTCAAGTCAGGTATTTTCTTGACCAATTTTTGTATTTTTTATTACATGTTTTACATTATAACCTGACAGTTGTAGTATGCTATTTGTGAACGTTATTATTATTTTGTTATAACTAGTAGCTAGGTCTTTATATTTAATTTGTGAGAGCCATTTTATTGAGGTCCAAAGAAAGTTGCAATTTTGATAGTGCAGATTTTCCTTAGATTGGTACTTCTACAATAACACAACATGATACTTACACGTAACATATTTATTACTGAAATCATCGTTTTATTTCTGATGCAAATGCTTGCTGACTTGACAAGTTGACAAGGTCATACAAACAGCTGTCCATTTGTTATCATGTGGTCCTCTGTGTGTTGTTACCCAGTCATCTGATTATATGTGCTCAGACAACATGAAAAATAGCCTGTGACAAGATACATGTCAGAATAGCCACCGTATGTATCATGTAGATGCTGATTTATACCACAGTCAGCAACATGCTCGACAATCAAACAATCCTCTAATAATGCTCAGTGTCGACAGACATTTTCCGATTAGTGAATTAATGTAAATCCACAGTTTGAATACATCAGAACCATAATGGGTCTTAACCTTGGTCAGACAAAGTTGTCCCTCATTGGATATAGTGACCCTGTCCAGTTTGATGTACCTGAGTAGGTTGATAGACAGGTATAATCAGGAGGTTGACACCAGATTGTTCTGACTAGGATCAGGACGTCACTAGTCAACACTGTCCATCTCATTTTAAAGACTTATTCTTGACACCCCCCCACTCTTTGGATTTCGATGAAGGCAGCCCCCCGCACCTCTCTGATTCAGAGGGGTTGGGTTAAATGCGGAAGACACATTTCAGTTGAAGGCATTCACTTGTACAACTGACTAGGTATCCCCCTTTCCCTTTCCTTCTCCCCTTCTCATTCTGCTCTTTCTTACTCATTCCTTCCATCTGTGCATTGTCCCTCTGAAACGACATCATTGACTCACTATTAGCTCAGTCAGGACTACTGCTTGGTGCGTAAAACCCTGCCCAGAAACATAACCGTATTCCCACTCCACCACCGAAAAGGAAGCTGTCAGCAGTACCACTTGAACGTGAAAAATGTTAAAGGGATACTTTGAAATTGTGGCAATAAAGCCCTTTATTTACTACCCCAGAGTCAGATGGACTTGTGGATACAATTGGTATGTCTTTGCATGCAGTTTGAAGGAAGTTGCTAACTAGCGTTAGCGCAATGACTTGAAGTCTATGGGCATCTGCTAGCATGCTAGTAGAAACCCATAGACTTCCAGACAATGTGCTAACGCTAGTTAGCATTTGCTCACGAAACTACCTCTAACTTTCTTCGTACTGGACACAGAGGCATAAAAATGGTCTCCAAGAGTTCATCTGACTCTGGGGAAGTAGATTAAGGGCCTCATTGCCGAAATCTCAAAGTATCCCTTTAAGGCTTTTATCTTCATGGTCAAGGATAAAGCATGTTCCTTCTCATACAAACGTGTGTGTGCTGCTCCTACACCAGGGGGTGGAGTTACTTAACAACTCTTCCTGATTTATTATCCTAATGAGTTTAAACCTTTCTCTTGAACTGAGCTTGGTTCATTAGAACCTTATTCCATCTGCAGGCCCTTCATAGGATCTCTTTTTCAGAGAGCTTCATTGAGGTGTTAGCCTTTCTCTCTTGAGGATGTGTGTCTGCCTCTCTTATGGAACTTACTAAGATAATAATAACTTACTAAGAGTGCTGCAGTCTTTGTAAGCTGCCTCATTTACCAAGAGTGCCTCTTTCCCCTCCGAGGCTCCTGGCCCTCCAAGCCATGTGCATCACAGTGAAACCCAACTGACTGACACTGTGAGGGATGCACTATTGGAACTAGAATGGCTATGAAACAAAACCAAAATCTGATCAAGAGAAAAGAACAGTCTGTTTTCCATGTGGCTCACACTTGACGCTCTCCTCTTTCTGAAGATCTTTGCTAGGCCGTGATGTGGCATTGATTATGTAAAAATGGCATTATCACACAATGTGCACTATACTAGCTCTCCAAAAGGGGACGGAGTCAGCACATTGGATGCAGGACGTGCTCCTATTGCCGTGACGGGGAATTCAGCTATGATCTCTACTCACTTTGACATCATTCTGAGGCTTGTGCTCCTTCTCATCCTCTCAGTGCAACTCTAGCATGACGTTGACATCACTGCCCAACACTAAGCTTGCTTTCAAAAAGTTTCCATCCGCTGGACACATCGAGGCCCACATCATCATTATAGTCCGGTATCCAGTATGAGGTGGAGGTCATGGGGCAAGGGGTCAGTTCAGGATCAGGTCAGCCAACAGTGGATGGTTTTCACCTAGCCACAACCTTTACTGGCAACCAGGAGAAACACTTACAGCATCACTCCAAGAGATGAGGAGGCAAATCCCTTTCCTCGTGGCAATTTTCCTCTCCCTCTTTCTTTGACGAGACAAACGTTCGACTGTGACAGCTAGTAACTTAAAATACGGTTAGTTCTGTGGTGTTTTTAGTATCAGTGTACCCATGAATGCTTGCGTGTGCTTTTTTTCTTACTCTCAAACACAGTCAGCACAACCCGGACACACACACGGCCTCCCATAAGAGTCCAGAGGAACAGACAGGACAGATAGAAATGACAGGACCAAGGGTGTGCAGTGCTGTCAGGACAGCCCCGGTCCAGACTAAACAGTAACCAGACAGGGACAGAGTTTACACAACTGCATAAGGCACTGAGCGATAAGACAAATATACACATGCGTACGTACACCTTGCACATATAAAGACCAATCACTCACACGGACCTTCACGACCATTAGATAAACACACCTACATGTATTCATATTTGTAGGCCTAAACTTAAACACATAGGTAGGTAAAGCAAATGTTTCCTGTGCGTATCCGGCGTCATCGCTGCACCTTCGAAGAGTTTTCATCTGTGTCTATATGTTTCAGTCTGTGAGTGTATGTGAATTCATCTGAATGCAACTGTTTTTGCTGCCTAGTTGGTCTGTCTGTCTGCGTGGTCTGTCTCTGTGGTGTGATGTGTATAATAGGAGGCTCAGTCTCTGTCATGGGAACCCCTCTGTGTCCTGGCGCTCTGCCAGTAACCCAAAGCGCCTCGTCTTCGCTGCTGGTTTAGCTGTTGATCTCTGGAAGTGGTGCGGGAGGATCAGCGCTGCATTGGGAGGTACATAAATCACGGGATCTGGTCGTTTTTATTGTGGTTGCATTTTTCCTTCATATCTGGAGCGGGTTTAGAGGGGTTCAGCCTGCTATTGTCTGCTGCTCTACGAATGCTTTGCTGTTTTTTCCCCCACGCTAAAAAAAGGCATCTTACACAATGAAAAGTCCCACACTTCCAGAAATACGGTACATAACTCTGTGATGCACAAGAGGACTCGCTCAAACGTTGTCCTCTTGTCTACGTCTATTTGCCATAAATAGGAGATTAAGCCACATACTGTGTAGACACACAGGAAGGCACTGAAACTCTTTGGTTTGTTTAATGAGTCATGCTCTCTAATCAGAGACAGAAGTTATGAGGACAGCCAGGCTGTAGAAATAATGGTGGCTTGTGTGAGGAACATGGGAAATGAATATTCATTCCTTCATGTTTTAGCACAGGGAGAATCGAGCTATGGTATCTACCCAAGGTTTTTTTTTGGCTGAATTATATCAGTGATGATAAACTTTATTTTTTAGGGGCAATAACATGTTACATACAAACCATCGTTTTTACTCTGTTTCTGCCAGGGTCCTGTGACTTGCACTGCATGCACTCTTGTTTCAGAATGTCTCTGCACATGGGAGTTTCAGTAAAAGGCAGGCAAATATAGCTTTTGGAAGTAAAGATCATTCACCCGATTCCGTTTTAGTTTACAAAACACCCAGACAACAGAAAGTGTCCCGCAGCATTCACACAGGACAGACAGAACAGAGACGTTGTTCCACCACCTCAGTACCAGCGCGTATCTTTGACCTCCAGGCCTACAGGCTTTTCCTGCCTGCGGTGTTGTCACTCTATGTGGGGGCGTTCAAAATACCCCCAGATACACCCCTGCACCCCACCCGACCCCGACCCGCCTGTAATAAAAAGTGATATGAATGTATGTGTCTTAATTCTGTTCTACTCATGTCTGTGGGTGGCAGAATTAGGCAGGGGGGTAGAGAAGGGCCATTTAAATAGAAAACCGTGTCCAGTTTAACCAATCTGCTCTAAGCCGATTTATTTGGGGGGTCACATTGGCACCAATGGGGGATTAGTTTTGTTCCGATCAATGTCTGATTGAGATCTTTCTCTCTCCCATGGCCTCCCTCTGTCCTCAGAGAAAGCATCCAACATCGTGCGATTTGTACTTGGGAAAGAAGAAAGGCTCCTTCCATGGACGACAAAGACACACATTAGCTCAGTTTTGCTGTTTTTCTCTCCCCCAGCAGTAAATCTCCCGGCCTAAAGGATCAAATGTATGAAGACATAGCGAATGATGGCACCCCCACGTCTTCCTGTCCTGACTGGAGGTCAGCTGTTAGTTCTACAGCTACTGTTGCAGAGGAGCTGCAAAACAGGTGGCTGCAGCAAATGTGTATCGGTATCAAAGTATGCCGGTGAGTATTTTGACTGGTGAATGATGTCTTTGTGTGTCTGTGTGATATGCTGTTACATGTTTATACGATAGTCTGGCGACCATGTGGTGTCACATTGAGGGAAGGTTTGGCATTACTTCCCACAGGGTTGGGTTGATAGATAACTTGGAACCACACCTCTGCTGTCTAGTAATGTCTAGTTGGCACAATCCATGACATATCAACAGAACTCTATTCACTGGGGGGATCAGAATAGGTTCGAAAGCCTACCGTTCATACGCTTCTATACCTAAGGTATAGGTGGCAGTATAGGCTACATCCACTGGTATGTACATGTATGTTGCCATGTTGTAGGTACCATAGCCCACTGTATCAATTTCATTACCCATAGTCAGACACAAAGATTTTTTTTACATACAAACACATGGAGCGAACCAAAATGAACTGTGGCGTTGTCGGTTATCTGAATGACACTGTAATCGTTTTTTCCTTCCGTCTGTTCACCGTCCAAACACACCTTTATTACCAAAATAAAAGACCTTCACACTCTCAGCTCTCTGTTCACCGACCAAACACACCTTTATTACCAAAATAAAAGACCTTCACACTCTCAGCTCTCTGTTCACCGACCAAACACACCTTTATTACCAAAATAAAAGACCTTCACACTCTCAGCTCTGTGTACACAAGCATACAAGCTCCGCTCAGCAAGGGTGAGAGGGAAGGCATAAACAAACATGTTTACTCTGAAAGTTTCCCAGCAGCAAGCTTGTATATTGGAATAAAAGGACCCATGATGGTTTATCTCAGTGAATGTTGAGCTGACAGAAAAATATGTTGTCTATTGTCAAGAAAATGATTACTTAGCAAATATGGAATATCAATTTAGTTTATATTTGCAGTTGAATATAAATAGTGTTTCACATTAGCTCTGGCAAAATGATTAGAGCTTTAGATCACAATGTTCCAAGAGGAGTATAGACTTCATGGAATTAAGTCACATTTAAATGCTGGAGCTGTTTGGCAATTTCTGTCCTCTGGATAACATTGTTTGGGGACACTGCCAATTTACTTTTTTATCTAGAGTATCGTAATCTATTTTCCAGGTGAAAACCAGTTACAGCATTAGCATCTGGGAATGGTTGTCCACTGGTATACTGATAGGTCAGGGTCACATGTAAGAGGTTAAATCTGGACTGGTCTGGGGAGATCTGGAAAACTCCCCTAGACAGTCATCTGTAACCCCAATGTCAGGCAGCAAAGCAGACCTCCTGACTAACTGGAGAGTAGAAAAACAAAGATACAATTCTAAAGTACAGTGAAAACCCATCAGACAGGGGTAAAACATGGCCTCAGCTGTATGGATGCACTGCAGTAAAGGATGGTAATGGCTTTTCCCCTCCTACCCAACCACTCAGCCCTGGTATGGTCAAAACAAGCCAACCCAAGGTGCCTCACGGGAACCCCACAGCTGTATGAAGGAACAGGACTCCAGATTTAAGCAACCTTTGATTGGCTAATTAAGTTTAGAACGAGCGTGGATGAATTGGCCAAAGAGTTCATTATGGGTGGGTGGGAGGGGGGTCATTAGCATCTGCTCACAGCTGCAGGGTTGGGGAGAAGCCGAGCTATGTTTCTGTTTGTGTTTGTGTGTTTGTTTCTGTGAGTGTGTGTATATGTGTGTGAGAGAGAGTGAGAGGGAGAGAGAGAGAGAGTCTGAAGTGAAATAGAGTAGTGTGAAAGTTTTAGAAAAAGGAAGAAAAACAATAGGGAGATGAGAGGCATTCGAGGACTGAAAAGAGGACACCCTTTCCTGAATGATCCAGACACCACACCACTACTAAAATGTAATAAGTATAGGTATGTAACTCAGAGTCAGCAGATTCCAGTTCACACAGGGTTCAGAGTACACAAAGAATTTAGGTGAGAAAAAAGCGCTGGTGCATAAAATGGACTTGGTCCAACATCCATACACATTGATCTCATTCACTTTAAACTTCCCTTCCATTCACTTCAAATGTATCTAGCCTCTTGTCAAGCCTTGTGTCAGACATCTATCTATACAGGGCAGAAATGCAGTGTTTGTTTGACTCGTCTGTGAGAGAGAGAGGAGATTGACAGTGCACCTGTGAGCTGTCAGAGGACTCCAGATTCTGAGGAGGAAGGAGGGAAGGGGGAGGGAGGAGAGAGGGGGTGTAGCGAAGAGGGGGCTGTCTCAGGGGTTCCTAGGCTCTGCAAACCACTTCATTTCTCACTCGAGTGCCTCTCTTTGGGCCTTAACCACCCCCCCCCCCACCCACCAACTGCTTCAGATTGAAATTCCTCCACTCAGCGAGACCACTCAGTGAGACCCTGTGACACCCCCACCCACCGAGACCCTATGCCCCCCTCCGCACACCAAGGGGCATCGAAAATGCATTAACACCAAATCAATAGGAAACAAGTAAAAAAAATAAAAGATCTAGCAACATAATCTAGATGGCCTGACGAGAAGAAAAATGAAAAGAATTAGAGAGGGGGGGGGGGAGAAGAATCAAACACAAAAGCTGGTCACGTAGACGGCAACAGAATTTAAAATTAACACAATAAACCTTTTTCACAGGAGCACAATCAGCCCCCATTAAACCCCAGCCCCCCTTAAACAGCCATTAGATGGAGAAGGGGGATGGGAGGGGAGGTGTGCTGGATTCTATACAGAGCTCTATAGGGAAGGAGGAGGAACTGATCCCTAGAGTACACACGTACACTTAGTTTTTACTGTGTTATGCATGCAAAGTAAACGTATCAAACTATAAAAACAAGCACATTAATTCAAGCTGTTGAATGCGTAATTGGTTTAATTTATCAATTATTGTTTTTTATTGTTAATCATTTTAATTATTTACCTATACCAACATACAATAGCCCAGCTGGAACTTACCACAGGCATAAACCATAGCTGCTTTATGGGGGATTCCCCAGCCATTAAATCCACAATTATCTTAATAACCAGACTCAAACGGAACGTACACCTGTAAATACTGTCTACAACTACACAAGTGAGATCCTGGAACATCTTCAATATTTATCCAAACGCCTTCCTTAAGTTGAAGTGCTCATTGTCTCTGGCTCTTGTCTAGCCTTTATCCAAACACTCTGCCTTACTTTATGAGCTCATGGTCTATGTCTCATACAGCAGAATGCACTGGTCTGAAACATCTCTGAGGACAGTCTGTCTGGGAGAGATAAAGAGGGGGAGAGTAGGGGAATGGAGGAGAGATGCACCTGGGATCAGAGATGGCAGAATGGAACATCCCTAGAACTGGTTCTGACACACCAAGTTGGGCTAGTTTGGGCTGACAGTAAGATTAAACCAACAGACATGGCAGCTCTGCTTTTAGCTCCTGAGCAACTTTGCAGAAACAGTTTGTGTGTGTGTTATTTCTTACGTTATTAGCCCAGAACATTTTTTGTGTCATTACATACAGCCAGAAAGAACTTTGGGATATTTGAGTGACAGTAACTCACCAGCATTACAACAAGGAATATGACTATCCTGAATTGGATCCTTTCTACGTACCTCTCAGGGCAATTTAACTTATCCCAGAGGCTGCTCCAAGACGCTGCCGGCGGAGAAGAGGCATTCAGAGTGGACTTCTAGTCCTACTCAGAAGACGTGCACACCATCCACCGCTTCCGAGTATATTACATGCTAATGTTCAGTCTCTGGACAATGAAGTAGACAAACTCAGGGAGAGGATCTCCTTCCAGAGAGACATCAGGGACTGTAACATACTCTGTTTCATGGAATCATGGCTCTCTCGGGATATACTGTCACTGTTCATACAGCTAGCTGGGTTCTCAGTAGATAGTGCACAGACAGGAATAAGGAACTCTCCAGGACGAAGAGCGGTGGTGTATGTTTCATGATTAACTACTCATGGTGTGATTGTGATAACAGAAACTCAAGTCCTTTTCTTCACCTGACCTAGAATACCTCACAATCAAATGCCGACTGTATGAACTCCCAAGAGAATTCTCTTTGGTTATAATCACAGCCGTGTATATTCACCTCAAGGAACTACACTGGACTTTATTCAAACTGGAAACCACCTATCCTGAGACCGCATTTATTGTAGTTGGGGATTTTAACAAAGCAAATTGGAGGAAAACGAACTTGCACAGGTCAAACACACAACCACTAGTATTCCTCATTTTGAAATGCCTACAAGGCCCTCCCCTGCCCTCCCTTTGGCAAATCAGATCACAACTCCATTTTTCTCCTCCTTCCCTATAGGCAGAAACTCAAACAGGGAGTTCCCGTGCTAAGGTCTATTCAACATTGGTCTGACCAATCGTAATCCATGCTTCAAGATTGTTTTGATCACGTGGACTGGGATATGTTCAGGGTAGCCTCTGAGAATAATGTTGATGTATACACAAACACAGTGACTGAGTTAATCAGAAAGTGTATAGGGGATGTTGTTCGAACTGTGACTATTAAAACTTACCCAAAGCAGGAAGCGTGGATAGATGGCAGCATTTGCGCAATGCACGCCTCCAACTCAATCATGAAGTTTGCAGACGACACAAAAGTAGTAGGCCTAATTACCAACAATGATGAGACAGCCTACATGGAGGAGGTGAGGGTCCTGGCAGAGTAGTGAGAGGTGAGGGCCCTCCAGGACTCCTATAGCACCCGATGTCACAGGAAGGCCAAAAAGATCATTAAGGACATCAACCACCTGAGCCACAGCCTGTTCCCCCGCTATCATCCAGAAGGCGAGGTCAGTACAGGTGCATCAAGGCTGGGACCGAGAGACTGAAAAACATAGCCATCACTAGCCGGCTACCACCCGGTTGCTCAACCCTGCACTTTAGAGGCTGCTGCCCTATATACATTGACAATGACCACTTTAATAATGGAACACTAGTCATTAGGACTATGCCCTTTTTTTCCCCAAATTCTGCCTGAATGACGTGCCCAAAGTAAACTGCCTGTTGCTCAGGCCCTGAAGCCAGGATATGCATATAATTGGTACCATTGGAAAGAAAACGCTGAAGTTTGTAGAAATGTTAAAATAATGTAGGAGAACACAATAGATATGGTAGGAGAAATTCCAAAGGAAAAACAACCAGAATGCAATTCCTATGGCTTCCACATGGTGTCAGCAGTCTAGGTTCAAGGTTTCAGGTTTGTAACTTCCAAAATGAATAAGAAATATCAGTTTTAGTAAAGGGACACAGTCTTGGAAATTTGTGTATGCACGGACGATGAAGATAGAACATACCTGCTAAAATCGGTTTCCTATTGAACATACTTCTTTCCGTAAGAAGTATGATAGTTTGATTACACTTTAGGGTATCTGAGGAGTAAATAGAAACATATTGTGACTTGTTGAAACAAAGATTAGGGATAGATTTTTGGATTGTTTTCCCTGCATGTTGAACGAGTGGGTTACTCAAATCGATGGCGCCAACTAAATAGACTTTTTGGGATATAAAGAAGGATTTTATCTAACAAAATGACACTACATGTTATAGCTGGGACCCTTTGGATGATAAATCAGAGGAAGATATTCAAAAAGTAAGTGCCTATTTAATCGCTATTTATGAATTCATGAAACCTGTGCCGGTGGAAAAATATTTTGATGTGGGGCGCCGTCCTCAAACAATCGCATGGCATGCTTTCGCTGTAATGGCTACTGTAAATCGGACAGTGCAGTTAGATTAACAAGAATTTAAGATTTCAACCGATATAAAACACTTGTATGTACCTAAATGTTTAATATCAATAATTTTGATGATTATTTATTTGAATTAGGCGCCCTCCAGTTTCACCGGAGGTTGTCCCACTAGCGGGATGCCTAATGTTTACAAACTTCTTTACTCATCTCATATGTATATACTGTATTCTATTCTAATGAATTTTAGTCAATGCCACTCTGACATTGTTTGTCCTAATATTTATATATTTGTTAATTCCATTCTTTTACTTTTAGATTTGTGTGTATTGTTGTGAATTGTTAGATACTACTGCGCTGTTGGAGCTAGGTGTCACGTTCTGACCTTTATTTCTGTTGTTTTTGTCATGATTTAGTATGGTCGGGGCATGAGTTGGGGTGGGCAGTCTGTTTGTTTTTCTATGATTTTGGGATTTCTATGTTTCGGCCTAGTATGGTTTTCAATCAGAGGCAGGTGTCATTAGTTGTCTCTGATTGAGAATCATACTTAGGTAGCCTGGGTTTCACTGTTTGTTTGTGGGTGATTTTCTATGTTGATTGCTTGTGTCAGCACAGTTCTCATTAGCTTCACGGTCGGTCGTTATTTCGTTTATTGTTTTTGTATAGTGTTTCAGTGTTCAGTGTTTTCTTTATTAAAATTCATGATGAACACATGATGAACACGCCGCATTTTGGTCCTCCGATCCTTCTCGCCTCTCCTCTTCAGATGAAGAGGAGGACGACCGTGACACTAGGAACACAAGCGTTTAGCTACACCCGCAATGTGTATGTGACCAATACATTTTGATTGGATTTGATTTGAAAAGAAATAGATAGACATAGAGAGGGAATATAGTAAACTAAAGTAATTGTGGGTTAGTAGGTCTCTCTCTCATACTCGTGTGGGTGTGTGAATGTGTTGGTGTTTTAATATGTATGTGTTTGAATCTTGGTATGTTTCAGAATTGTGGTTTATGCATTGGTGTTTGTGTTTCTGCTCTATCTGACAGAGTAGAGGTGAATTTGCTAGGCTGCTGTGCATATAACAGGGTAATTAGCATGGACCAGGAACACTGGCCACCAGCAGCCTTGTCAATGACCCCTGACCTCTAGGGCATGATCAGGCCATTGAGAGGAGTGGCAGGGCGGCTTTAATTAGGTCATTAAAAAGACGCCCCAGTCCCACATGGGAGCATATAAGGCCATTTAAGCTCACAGCTTGAATGACATTAATACATACACTCACACTCAAGAGACACCTTTATAGGCTATTTGTTTAAATACATTCACACTCAAAAACACACACAAACCATTAGAGAAAAAAACACTCACATGGTCACACATATCCACAATTTGACCTCACTACACAGTCTGTAATAAAAAGCCTAATATCGTTAGAATAGCAAGTAGGTATTTCTATGACTTTTAGCACGAGAAGGTCAAACCAAAGTTACTGTCTTCTCAGAGAGAGAAAATCAAAATAACTGTTGGACATAGGTCAGCTGTCAGAAGCCGCAGACCAATACTCCCAGGAACAGCCAGCGTGGAGGGAAGTGTTGCAAAAAGAGTGCAAAGGGCAGAGAGAGGGAGAGAAACAGAGAGCAGGATAGAGGGTAGCAAGAGGTGAAACAGCAATGTCAAATATAGGTATAAAGGTGGGGAAAAATAGACGACAAGGCAAAGGGGGGCGAGAGAGAGTGAGTCCAGGGCACTCTTTGTTCAAGTTTCTGATTTCACACTCGCACAAAGAGCTTTGGGGACGTTTCATCCTTCTCCCGTTTCTTCCGCGTGTCTTCAGCATTATTCTGGAGCGCAGGCAGTGTCTCTCCTGTATGAGAGAGAGTACTGCCTGGAGAGGAGTCAGCTCCATTCACAGCTTTATAAATCACCTCAGCATGCACGGACTGTGGCCAATCGGCCAATTACACCCCCCTGACACACCGGGACCGATAAAGAAGGCCCGGGACAATGGGATCACAGGCCAGATAATCAACCCTTTAAAGAAGGCGCCCACAAAACAGGCCAAAACCGCTCGCCCCACTTACGTATTCCATCATGCTGTTACAATCACATTTCCTCTTGCTCAGCCACCACGGCAGGCACAGTTGGGTGGAGGGAGAGGGAGAGGAGAGAAAGAGAGTGAGTGAGAGATAAAAAGGAGAGACCTGACTCCACTCTCTGACACTGCTAAACCCCCCCACCCATGGCCCCTTTCAGACTTTTGGCTGAACAAAAGCATCTGTTGCCATACTGCACCGCTCAGACCCCTGTACACAAATGCACATCCGGGTCAGCCAGAAAGCTAGCGGATGGGGAAAAAGGCGCCATTGGGCTATATGCAGCGGCGGCTGCTCACCTTGTGGCACAGCCCATTGTTCTGCCATTCCAGGAGCTTCTCTAACCATCTTCGTGTCTGGGGGACAAATGAGAGAGAAAGTGTGTGCGAGAATTAGAGAGCGAGAAGGGCACAGAACTGCAGCTGCTAAATGAATAGAAGAGGGGATGAGGAGGGGATGAGATAGGTGGGATTGAGAGAAGGGGAGCAGCTGCAGGGTGGTCCTACCCCTCTATCCTTCCACCTCCAGTCCCAGCCCACTAACCAGGAAACAAACAGCCAGCCCTCTTCCAACCTGACTGACCCACTCTGGGAACAGAACAGATACCACCGTATGACACATGGGTGGACATAGGATGAATGGAGAGAGAGTGGTGGAGTGAAGGGAGCTGGAAAAGATGGAGAAAAGTTGAGGATGTGTGAAGGAGTGCATATATGTACACAGACAAACCAGGTTCCGGTATAATAAGTTTAGCACAGTAAAGTACATTACTAGATGTTAATGTGGGTATGTAGGCCCATGGTACATCTTTTAACATTGTCTGAGAAAAGCTAAGGGATTGATTAAGAGATGGCTGATTGGTAACTAATTAGCACCAAATGGAATGTACTGGTACTTTGTATAATGAGTCTCACAGAAATAAAAAAGTTATTATTATGTAATTATCATATTTATTTATATTCCAAAAATATTTAAATCAACCAAAATATCTAAGTATAAATGGTAATAACTATGTTTACTACAAAAAAAAGTGTCTGCAAAAGAGATAGTGATGACAGGCCGATAAAAGGCTGAGGCAGGTGATGGTAAGATCCATACAGATGCAGAAACAGAGATGGTGTCACCATGTTCAGTACTCTCAACCCCTCTCATACCCTCCTCCCAGACACTCCCTCTGGGGTGGGCTAGCAGTATGTCAATCCCCAAAGTGGATGATCACCAGTATTTACCATAGTAATACTAAACACTCCATACTATCACCCCCACACCACTTCATCTAAACTCCACAGACTACACTCATTTAAACAGTGTACCACTATGAAATGCCAGGCCAGACAGCCACACTCCATACTATCACCCCCACACCACTTCATCTAAACTCCACAGACTACACTCATTTAAATAGTGTACCACTATGAAATGCCAGCCCAGACAGCCACTGTAACTTGTATACCCAAATGTCCTTCTGAACAAAAAGTGCTGCCCATTACACAAAATAATAGCTAATTTACCTTCTTCACTAGATACTATTCTTTGATAAAGTATTCATTAACATACACTCATGGACTCCGAATAAGTCCTTAAATCTATTTCTTTGTAAATGTAAGAGTTAAAGCTCTTTTAAAAGAGCTCCAAGACTCTGGGTTCGAGCCCAGGCTCTGTCGCAGCCGGCCGCGACCAGTCGACGCACAATTGGCCTCGTGTTGTCCGGGTTAGGGAGGGTTTGGCCGGTAGGGATATCCTTGTCTCATAGCGCACTAGCTAGGGATATCCTTGTCTCATAGCGCACTAGCTAGGGATATCCTTGTCTCATAGCGCACTAGCTAGGGATATCCTTGTCTCATAGCGCACTAGCTAGGGATATCCTTGTCTCATAGCGCACTAGCTAGGGATATCCTTGTCTCATAGCGCACTAGCTAGGGATATCCTTGTCTCATAGCGCACTAGCTAGGGATATCCTTGTCTCATAGCGCACTAGCTAGGGATATCCTTGTCTCATAGCGCACTAGCGACTCCTGTGGCGGGGCCGGACGCAGTGCGCGCTGACCAGGTCGCTAGGTGCGACACATTGGCACGGCTGGCTTCCGGGTTGGATGCGCGCTGTGTTAAGAAGCAGTGCGGCTTGGTTGGGTTGTGGAGGACGCATGGCTCTCGACCTTCGTCTCTCCCGAACCCGTACGGGAGTTGTAGAGATGAGACAAGATAGTAACTACTAACAATTGGATACCACGAAATTGGTTAGAAAAAAGGGGGTACAATATTTTCTTTAAAGAACACAAAAAAACAAAACAAAACAAAAAAAGAGCTCCACCGCTGGGGTTGGTTGGTTTTCTGATTAGTAGATAAAGTCTAAACCATAGATCCCTATATCATCATTGTAGACATATCTATTCTAGATTTACAGTAGGCCTAGACACATTTCCTCTCCTGTGTATTGTTGACTTACATGGGAACTGATAGCATTTTAGCAACATGAAATCTTATTAAAATATGTTCATATACACCCCCAGTGTCATGTTTTGTCTTATATTGTCTTGTCATTTTGCTTTTCCTTCTGTTCGTTTTCCCCCTGCTGGTCTTTTTAGGTTCGTTCCCCTTTTTCTCTCTCCCTCCCTCTCTCTCTTCTCTCTATCGTTCCGTTCCTGCTCCCAGCTGTTCCTATTCCCCTAATCAATCATTTAGTCTTCCCACACCTGTTCCCTATCTTTTCCCCTGATTAGAGTCCCTATTTCTCCCCTTGTTTTCCGTTTCTGCCCTGTCGGATCCTTGTATATTGTTCACCGTGCTGTGTCTTTGTATCGCCCTGTCGTGTCGTGTTTCCCTCAGATGCTGCGTGGTGAGCAGGTGTCTGAGTCTGCTACGGTCAAGTGCCTTCCCGAGGCAACCTGCAGTTTATTATCGAGTCTCCAGTCAGTTCTCGTGATTACGAGTGGAATTGTTTTTTATGCTTTATTTACCGCTCCGATTTGTCTAGGAGTATTGCTATTTCCTTTAACTGGAATAAAGACTCTGTTTTCGCCAAGTCGCTTTTGGGTCCTCATTCACCCGCATAACACCCAGGAAGAATAATACATCAAATCTGAAAAGCAAGCACTTAGATATGGTCATTTTCACATTTTCATAAATTCTTAGAATGTTTGGGAATTACGTACAGTGCATTCGGAAAGTATTCAGACCCCTTCCCCTTTTCCACATTTTCTTACATTACAGCATTATTCTAAAATGTTTTTTTTTATTCCCCTCATCAATCTACACACAATACCCCACAATGACAAAGCAAAAACAGGTTTTTAGAAATGTTTGCTAATTTATAAAACAATATAAAAAAATACCTTATTTACATATGTAACTATTCAGACCCTTTGCTAAGAGACTCGAGAATGAGCTCAGGTGCTTCCTGTTTCCATTGATCATCCTTGGGATGTTTCTACAACTTGATTAGAGTCCACCAATGGTAAATTCAATTCATTGGACATGATTTGGAAAGGCACACACCTGTGCACACATAAGGTCCTACAGTTGAAAGTGCACATCAGAGCAAACACCAAGCCATGAGGTCGAAGGAATTGTCCGTAAAGCTCCGAGACAGGATTGTGTCGAGGCACAGATCTGGGGAAGAGTACCAGTATGACAACTATCTCTGCAGCACTCCACCAATCAGGCCTATATGGTAGAGTGGCCAGACAGAAGCAACTCCTCAGTAAAAGGCACATGACAGCCCACTTGGAGTTTGCCATATGTCACCTGAAGGACTCTCAGACCATGAAAAACAAGAATATCTGGAAGGAATTGTCCGTAGAGCACTGAGACAGGTTTGTGTTGGAGCACAGATATAGGGAAGGGTACCAAAACATTTCTACATCATTGAAGGTCTCCAAGAATACAGTGGCCTCCATCAGTCTTAAATGGAAGAAGGCTAGAACCACCAAGACTCTTCCTAGAGCTGGCTGCCCGGCCAAAATGAGAAATCGGTGGAGAGGTCCTTGGTCAGGGAGGACCAATAACCCGATGGTCACAATGATAGAACTATAGAGTTCCTCTGTGGAGATGGGAGAACTTTCCAGAAGGACAACCATCTCTGCAGCAATCCACCAATCAGGCCTTTATGGTAGAGTGGCCAGACAGAAGCCATTCTTCAGTGAAAGGCACATGACAACCTGCTTGTAGTTTGCCAAAAGGCACCTAAAGGACTCTCAGACCATGAGAAACAAGATTCTCTGGTCTGATAAAACCAAGATTGAACTCCTTGGCCTGAATGGCAAGCATCACGTCTGGAGGAAACCTGGCACCATCCCTAAGGTGAAGCATGGTGGTGGCAGCATCATGCTGTGGGGATGTTTTTCAGTGGCATAGACTGAGAGACTAGTCAGGATTGACGGAAAGATGAACGGAGCAAAGAACAGAGAGATAAATCAATCACGTTTATTTATAAAGCCCTTCTTACATCAGCTGATGTCACAAAGTGCTATAGAGAAACCCAGCCTAAAACCCCAAACAGCAAGCAATGCAGGTGTAGAAGCACGGTGGCTAGGAAAAACTCCCTAGAAAGGCCGGAACCTATGAAGAAACCTAGAGATAACCAGGCTATGAGGGGTGGACTGTCCTCTTATGGCTGTGCCAGGTGGAGATTATCATAGAACATGGCCAAGATGTTCAAATGTACATAGATGACCAGCAGGGTCAAATAATAATAATAACAGTGGTTGTAGAGGGTGCAACAGGTCAGCACACCAGGAGTAAACGTTAGTTGGCTTTTCATAGCCGATCATTCAGAGTATCTCTACCGCTCTTGCTGTCTCTAGAGAGTTGAAAACAGCACGTCTTGGACAAGGTAGCATGTCCAGTGAACAGGTTAGGGTTCCATACCGGCTGGCAGAACAGTTGAAACTGGAGCAGCAGGGCGACCAGGTGGACTGGGGACAGCAAGGAGTCATCAGGCCAGGTAGTCCTGAGGCATGGTCCTAGGGCTCACGTCCTCCGAGAAAAAAAAGAAAGAAAGAAAGAAAGAAGAGAGAATTAGAGAGAGCATACTTAAATTCACACAGGACACCAGATAAGACAGGAGAAATACTCCAGATATAACAGAATGACTCTAAAAAATTGTTTTTTTAAAAGGCTGAGACAGGAGGGGTCGGGATACACCCTATAAGCTCTATAGGAGAAAGCCCTGCCTCCAGCTGTTTGCATAGAAATTTTAGGGACAGTAAGGAGGCCTGCGTCTTGTGACCATAGTGTATGTGTAGGTATGTACGGCAGGACCAAATCGTAAAGATAGGTAGGAGCAAGGACATGTAATGCTTTGTAGCTTAGCAGTGAAACCTTGAAACCAGCCCTAGCCTTAACTGGAAGCCAGTGTAGAGACGCTAGCATTGAGGTAATATGATCACATTTTTTGGTTCTATTTGAGATTCTAGCAGCCGTGTTTAGCAGTAACTGAAGTTTATTTGTGCTTCATCTGGGTAGCCGGAAAGTAGAACATTGCAGTAGTCTAACCTAGAAGTGACAAAAGCATGGATTAATTTTTCTGCATCATTTTTGGACAGAAAGTTTCAGATTTTTGCAATGTTACGTAGTTGGAAAAAAGCTGCCTGTCTTGATATGTTCGTCAAAAGAGAGATCAGGGTCCAAAGTAACACCGAGGTCCTTCACAGTTTTATTTGAGACGACTGTACAACCATCAATATTAATTGTCAGATTCAACAGAAGATCTCTTTGTTTCTTGGGACCTAGAACTAGCATCTCTGTTTTGTCCAAGTTTAAAAGTAGAACATTTGCCGCCATCCACTTCCTTATGTCTGAAACGCAGGCTTCCAGGTAGGGCAATTTTGGGACTTCATTGAAATGTACAGCTGTGTGTCATCCGCATAGCAATGAAAGTTAGCATTATGTTTCCGAATGACATCACCAAAAAGTCAAATATATAGTGAAAACAATAGTGGTCCTAAAACGGAGCCTTGAGGAACACCGAAATGTACAGTTGATTTGTTGATTTGTCAGAGGACAAAGCATCTACAGAGTGAAACTGATATCTTTCCGACAGATAAGATCTAAACCAGGCAAAAACTTGTCTGTGAAGACCAATTTGGGTTTCCAATCTCTCCATGTGATAATCGATGGTATCAAAAGCAGCACTAAGGTCTAGGAGCACAAGGACAGATGCAGAGCCTCGGTCTGACGCCATTAAAAGTTCATTTATCACCTTCACAAGTGCAGTCTCAGTGCTATGATGGGGTCTAAAACCAGACTGGAGCGTTTCGTATACATTGTTTATCTTCAGGAAGGCAGTGAGTTGTTGTGCAACAGTATTTTACATTTTGTTTTGAGAGGAATGGGAGATTCGATATAGGCTGATAGTTTTTTACATTTTCTTGGTCAATGTTTGGCTTTTTTACTACCACTTTTAGTGAGTTTGGTACACATCCGGTGGATAGAGAGTCCTTTATTATGTTCAACATAGACGGGCCAAGCACAGGAAGCAACTCTTTCAGTAGTTTAGTTGGAATAGGGTCCAGTATGCAGCTTGAAGATTTAGAGGCCATGACTATTTTCATCAATGTGTCAAGAAATATAGTATTAAAACATTTGTGTCTCGCTTGATCCTAAGTCCTGGCAGTGTTGTGCAGACTCAGGACAACTGGGCTTTGGAGGAATATGCAGATTTAAAAGAGGAGTCCGTAATTTGCTTTCTTATGATCATGATCTTTTCGTCAAAGAAGTTCATGAATTTATCACTGCTGAAGTGAAAGCCATCCTCTCTTGGGGAATGCTGCTGTTTAGTTAGCTTTGCAACAGCATCAAAAATACATTTTGGACTGTTCTTATTCTCCTCAAATATATTTGGAAAAATAGGATAATCAAGCAGCAGTGATGGCTTTTCGATACTGCACGGTACTGTCTTTCCAAGCTAGTCGGAATACTTCCAGTTTGGTGTAGAGCCATTTCCGTTCCAATTTTCTGCAAGCTTGCTTCAAAGCTCAGGTATTTTCTGTATACCAGGGAGCTAGTTTCTTATGACAAATGTGTTTTGTTTTTAGGGGTGCGACTGCATGTAGGGTATTACGCAAGGTTAAGTGGAGTTCCTCAGTTAGGTGGTTAACTGATTTTTGTACTCTGACATCCTTGGGTAGGTGGAGGGAGTTTGGAAGGGCATCTAGGAATCTTTGGGTTGTCTTTGGGAATTTATAGCATGGCTTTTGATGATCCTTGGTTGGGGTCTAAGCAGATCATTTGTTGCGATTGCAATCGTAATAAATGGTGGTCCGATCATCCAGGAATATGAGGAAAAACATTAAGATCCACAACATTTATTCCACGGGACAAAACTAGGTCCAGATTATGACTGTGGCAGTGAGTAGGTCCGGAAACATGTTCAACAAAACCCACTGTCGATGATGGCCCCGAAAGCCTTTTGGAGTGGATCTGTGGACTTCTCCATTTTAATACTAAAGTCACCAAAAATGTGAATATTATCTGCCCTTACTACGAGGTCCGATAGGAATTCAGAGAACTCCGTTACGAACACTGTATATGGCCCAGGAGGCCTGTAAACAGTAGCTATAAAAAGTAATTGAGTAGGCTGCATTGATTTCATGACCAGAAGCTCAAAAGACAGGAATGGAGGAGGTCTTTATTCCAGTGAGATTGCTAAGGCAAACACCGCCATGATTATTTTTGCCCAACCTAAATTGAGGCACAGACACGGTCTCAATGGGGATAGCTGAGTTGACTACACTGACTGTGCTAGTGGCAGACTCCACTAAACTGGCAGGCTGCCTGCACCCTATCTCATTGTTGAGCTAGGGGAGTTAGAGCCCTGTCTATGTTTGTAGATAAGATGAGAGCACTCCTCCAGCTAGGATGGAGTCTGTCACTCCTCAGCAGGCCAGGCTTGGTCCTGTTTGTGGGTAATCCTTGATGAAAACCTGCTCCAGAGCACCCAGTACCTCAGACTGGGGTGACGGTTCACCTTCCAACAGAACAATGACCCTAATCACACAGCCAAGACAATGCAGGAGTGGCTTCGGGACAAGTCTCTTTATAACCTTGAGTGGCCCAGCCAGAGCTCGGACTTGAACCTGATCGAACATCTCTGGAGAGACCTGAAAATAGCTGTTCATCGACACTCTTTAAATACAGGTGTGCCAAGCTTGTAGCGTCATACCCAAGATGATGCAAGGCTGTAATCACTGACAAAGGTGATACATAAAAGTACTGAGTAAAGGCTCTGAATAAATGTCATATTTAAGTTTTTTATTTTTAATACATTTGCAAAAATGTCTAAAAAAACAGTTTTGCTTTGTCATTACGGGGTATTGTGTGTAGATTGATGGGGGGAAAAAAAACAATTTCATCAATCTTAGAATAAGGCTGTAATGTAATAAAATGTGGAAAAAGTCTAATACTGGTCTAATACTTTCCGAATGTACTGTTTACTAAGGCATTTGTAAAAATTCAACTAATGCTAGCCAGAGAAAGATGAGTTTAAATCTAACGAAGGAATATTAGATAAAACCTCTGAAACATTTTCAGCTAGTTGGCCATCAAAATTGCACTGATAAAAAAAAATCAGCCTACTCGTCCTTCTGCAGCTTGCCTACCAACAATGCATGCTTGTCCTAACCAAGCACCCAAAGCTAACTGGCTAAATTTGTCTAGCTTACCAGCTACTTCCAGACACAAAATGAGAGAAAACCTTACTCTGACCATTTTACGCATCCTAGCAGAGCTGGGTAGGCTGTTTACATGTTATCTAGAGTGTTTGTGACTAACTATTACTTTCTTTGCCTACCTTCAACCTTTACTGACACCGGTCATATTCAGTGGGTGTTGCGCGTTCGTAAATTCATCAGTTGTACTGCGCTCTGGCACACTCAGAAGAGAGTGCTCTAAAATCGGAGTAGATAGTCAGAGTAACCACAATAGATATGCTAACTGGATAACAGTTGTTTACGTTCTTGCTAGTGTAACGGATGTGAAACGGCTAGCTTAGTTAGCGGTGTGCGCTAAATAGCGTTTCAATCGGTTATGTCACTTGCTCTGAGACCTTGAAGTAGCCGCGGCCCTCTGCAAGGGTAACGATGCTTCGTGGGTGACTGTTGTTGATGTGCGCAGAAGGTCCCTGGTTCGCGCCCGGGTATGGGCGAGGGGACGGTTTAAAATGATTCTGTTACACTAGCTAACCAAATGACACCTGCATCCCTAGCTGTGTACAGTATAGCCACCGAAAAATAATATAAAAAGTCAGTCACTCACCCACTCCTCCAATGACATGACATCCTCCTAGCAGCTAGCTAGCTAACCATCTAGCTAACATTAGGATCTGTTTTTTTTTAAACTTGCTATATGAATAGATAAGCTAGAGAATTAGCCAAGTTATGACTGACTTGTGATCGTTGCCCTTGATAGTTTGATTGTTATTGACATTCCCAGCCATTGTTTTTTTCCTAAATATTGAGTCATTGAAACTGAAACAGTGCATCCTGAATGGAGGCAGCAAACGATGTACCAGTCCAGAGGTGATTTACAACCTGATAACAATATTTTTTGAACTACCAAGAAATGTATTGGTGAAATATACTGAGCAAAAATATCAACGCAGCATGCAACAATTTCAACAATTTTACTGAGTTACAGTATATATAAGGAAATCAGTCAATTTAAATAAATAAATTAGGCTCTAATTTATGGATTTCACATGACTGGGCAGGGGCGCAGTCAATCAGTTAGGAGCCAGGCTCAGCCAATCAGAATTCGTTTTTCCAGCATGAGGTGCACTTGTGTAACGATTATGCTGCTTTTTGCGTGTATAAAAAAATGTCTGCAATCTTTTATTTGAGCTTATGAAAACATGGGACACTTTACATGTTGTGTTTCTATTTTTGTTCATTGTATTTTTAATCATGCAATCAGGCAAATCTAAACTATATTTAAAACCTCTTATAAAGTTAGTTTTGTAGCATGAACTGGGAATTTGATATTTTTGATTGATAATAAGATTCTCTGTTTGTTTCATATCTGCATAGTAGTTTGAATGCTGTCAGTACCACTTTAAGAGAGAAGACTTAAGAGTCTGCTTAACATTCATGTTCAGTCGCTCATTCCCTCGTCTTGCCCCCAAAATCTTTGTTTGGCCCACTCCTCTAAAAGCCCTGGAGTGTCAGGAGGGGCGGGGGGATCGATTTGATTCTAATCGGACCATGAAAAGAACATAATCTAACTGCTTTCAGGCCGGAGTAAATTCAGGCCCACTCCTCTTTTCTCTCCATCTCCATCTCTCCCCCTGTCTTATTTCAAACGCAATGAAGCTGACCAATTTAAAAAGCTTTGAATGTCTCATCAATGACTTTGCGAATACAGGGTAGAGAGATTTGGAGAGGTCTGAGAGAGAGAAACAACAAGGGAGGGAGGAGAAAAAAGGGGCGAACATTTTGGAAAATGGGCCAGGGAGCAGACATAAAAATTCCAAGAACGGTTTAAGCGTGGGTGGGTTCATTTGCATGACATCGATGTCTGAATGGGCCTGACCTCTCTGACTGCCCCAAGCGCTAGACTGAGCTGCAGCCTGATGCGCAGAATTGAATCAGCTCATTGACTCATTGAATAGATACTCTGTCAAAGGGAGGGACCTTGCAGTGCCCAGCCGGACCGACCGGACAGTATCTACAGACCGCCTGTCTGACACCCAGCTGCCTCACACAGGTCTTACTCTGTATACCACACAAATACACACAAGTCTGTGTGTACAGTGCCTTCAGAAAGTATTCATACCCCTTAACTTTTTCCACAATACAAATGAATAAGTATTCAACCCCTTCATTATGGCAAAGCCTAAATATTTTCAGGGGTAAAAATGTGCAACTCACATAATCAGTTACATGGATAATAATGGTGTTTACAATTATTTTTGAATGACAACCTCATCTCTGTACCCCACACGTAACAATTATCTGTAAGGTCCCTCACTCGAGCAGTACATTTCAAGCACAGATCCAACCACAAAGACCAGGAAGGTTTTCCAATGCATCGCAAAGAAGGGCACCTATTGGTAGATGGGTGAAAATTAAAAAAGCAGACATTGAATATATCCCATTGAGCATGGTAAAGTTCTAATTACACTTTGGATGGTGCATCAATATACCCAGTCACTACAAAGATGCAGGCATTTTTTTAAATGGCTTGGCCCCTAAAACCCTCAAACCTTTACAGACAGCACAATTGAGAGCATCCTGTCCGGCTGTATCACCGCCTGGTATGGCAACTGCATCTCCCACAACCGCAGTGCTCTCCAGAGGGTGGTGCGTTCTGCCCAACGCATCACCGGGGGCAAACTTCAAGTCACAGGAAGGCCGAAAAGATCATCAAGGATATCAACCACCCGAGCCATGGCCTGTTCACTCCGCTATCATCCGTAAGTCGTGGTCAGTACAGATGCATCAAATCTGGGACAGAGAGACTGAATAAAAAGTCTATCTCAAGGCCATCAGACTGTTAAATCCAACCGGATACGCAACCCTGCACCTTAGAGGCTGCTGCCTTATATACACAAGACTTGGAATCACTGGCCACTCTAATAATGGAACACTAGTCACTTTAATAATGTTTACATACTGCTTTACTGCAATGCCATTCCGACATTGCTCAATCTAATATTCATATATTTCTTAATTCCATTGTGTGTATTGTTGTAAATTGTTAGATAGTACTGCCCTGTTGGAGCTAGGAACATAAGCATTTCACTACAACTGCAATAACATCTGTTAAATATGTGTATGGGACCAATAAAATTAGATTTTAACTTGGGCATTTCACCTTGAGGTCAATGACTGTGATAGAAGAAAACTGAGGATGGATCAACAACATTGTAGTTACTCCACAAACAATGTTCCTGCTAAGCTGCGAGCGTGCGCCTATTTAATTATTATTATTTTTTTAACCTTTATTTAACATGGCAAGTCAGTTAAGAACATATTCTTATTTTCAATGACAGCCTAGGAACAGTGGGTTAACTGCCTTGTTCAGGGGCAGAACAGATTTGTACCTTGTCAGCTCAGGAATACTAGCCCAACGCTCTAACCACTAGGCTACCCTGCCACCCATGCAGAGAAGCACGGGATTGAACTTCAATCAACATTCTAGAGTTTTCCCCCTTAGTTAACACTATCAACGTTTCCCTTTACTGTGGAAATTGTGATCGAATCAACACAATATTAGTCACTTTCAATGCAACATACCGAAACTAAACTGGCTATGCTAGACTTAGTATGCAAAACTAACTATGCAAAACAAACTCATTTGTTGTAGGCAGAACGCATTGGAGTAAGATTCTATGGAGTCCCACTGTATGAGTTATAATACCCATAAAATCTAGATGTCAAACATGGAAATGGTTCCAATTGTTTTTCCATCGTTCATTTTTCCCATAGGGGATTTTAGAAACAACTAAAATAAGGGCTGTTTTGTGTAGGCTTTCCCTGGCGTGATGTTTTGATAACCATGCAAATCTCTCTCGGGCAAGGGGACTTTTTTCAATATATTTGCCTGTATTTACCCCAACCCAAAATTAAATGCTAATTAGCTGCTAATGTGACTATCATACAGAACTACAAATGCCATGATGATCTGGATGAGACTGCCGAATCAAGGCAAAGGTAAGAATCTCTGGCTAACTTTCCTTAAATTCAATTCTGTGAAATATCATGGGAAAATTGTACATTTACACAATACCTGTTAGCAAAGGTGTCAGCTAAAGATGACGTGCAGGAGCATGCAGGGTTTTGTAGTCTTGCTCATTTTCGATTCTGAGAGTAAATAGAGCCAAATATACTGAGAGAATTGACCTTGTCTGAGAGAGATTTACACAGTTATCAAAACATCACTCCAGGTTAAGCCTACACAAAATACAGCCCTTATTTTAAGAGTTCCTAAATTCTCCTATGGGAAAACTTAATGGTGGAAAAACAATTGGAACCATTTCCTGTATGACTACTAGGTTTTATGGGTATTATGACATGTCCACTGCGGGGCTCTATTGCATTGACGTGCACGACTCAGACCTTACCCTACACAGACAAGTGCGGCATAATCAATCAGAGCTGCAGTAGGCCTATATGCAAATAGACCATTGCCATATCTGAATCTGTGACATTCTCTTTGAACTGGACTGCGTTTACAGCATGGTCATGGTCATGAATAGATGTTTTGTTTTGAAATTGAAGCCAGATCTGCATATAGGCACGTGTGCACATTTGTTCATATCCTTTGCTAGTTGGTGAGTTATTAGCCCAGCTATAGATCATTTGTAGTCAGCAATGGTGGAGTGATTTCTTCCTACAAGAGCCCAAACATGTACATTTCTAGACATTTTTGAAAGGCAAGTTGGGTAAAGAGCTTTTTTTGTCTTAAAAGGGCAGTGTTGTATTTTGAGACAGACTTGATTAAGCTAAGTAGCCAATAGGCAGAGGGTAGCATAATATGTCTGATTTACTGTATTTTTTTAACCTTTATTGATCTTTATTAACTAGGCAAGTCAGTTAGGAACAAATTCTTATTTACAGTAATGGCCTACCCCAACGGCCAACCCTAACCCAGAAGACACTAGGCCAATTGTGCACCGCCCTATGGGACTCCCAATCACGGCTGGTTATGATACAGCCTGGAATCAAACCAGGGTCTGTAGGGATGCCTCTTGCACTGAGATGCAGTGCCTTAGACCGCTGCGCCACTCAGGAATAATATAGTACGGGAATAATAACAGCATTTTATTTTGTAAAGTGGTTTCTTGCATCAAACAACACAACATTTGATTTAAACATTTTCAGTCACCTCTTTGTCTGAAGGACAAGTGGATAAACAGGTTCATGTCAAGTCCTGTATGTCTCATGGAATTAACACAACACATTGGCTGCTACTGTAGGGTGAATGATAGAACAGCTATTTCCATTTTAAAATGTTATGGAATGCACTTTCTCCATTGTTTTTAATGGTCGGCTATTCTGGTAGGTCTACATTATGATTAAATAGCCACAGTACCCTACTTGACCACTGCCACAGTAAACGCAGGCTGGAAGTTGAACAGAATTTTCACAACGTTCACGTTTGCGCTCAGCAGACCTGAAATTTGCGCAGTGCCCAAAATAATTTAAGGGAAAATTGTCCACAATACTAACCTAAATGACTGGGTGAAAAAAAGGAAGCCTATACAGAATAAAAAATATTCCAAAACATGCATCCTGTTTGCAATAAGGCACTAAAGTAAAACATATTTTCAAGCATGGTGTTGGCTGCATCATGTTATGAGTAAATTTGTCACAAAAAATCAAATGGAATAGAGTTAAGCACAGGCAAAATCCTAGATGAAAACCTGGTTCATTCTGCTTTCCCACAGACACTAGGAGATGAATTCACCTTTCAGGAGGACAATAACCTAAAACACAAGGCCAAATATACACTGGAGTTGCTTACCAAGGCGACATTGAATGTTACTGAGTGGCCTAGTTCCAGTTTTGACTTAAATCGACTTTAAAATATATGGCAAGACTTGAAAATGTCTATCTAGCAATGATCAACAACCAACTTGACAGCGCTTGAATAATCTTTAAAAGAATCATGTGTAAATATTGTACAATCCAGGCATGCAAAGCTCTTAGAGACTTACCCAGGAGGACTCACATCTGTAATTACTGCCAAAGGTGCTTCTTCAAAGTATTGACTCAGGGGTGTGAATATTTATGTAAATGAGATATTTAAATTTTCAATACATTTGCAAACATTTCTAAATACATGTTTTCACTTTGTCATTATGTGGTATTTTTATGTATTTATTTATTCAGGCTGTAAAACAGCAAAATGTGTAAAGTCAAGAGGTATGAATGCTTTCTGAAGGCACTGAATATTAATATACAGATCTACCTGAAACATACACATCTAACATACTGTATCTCCATCCTACTCAGACTTACTGCCTCAATCTCTCTCACACACTCGCATGCATCCCCTCACTCACACACGCCCACCTACCCCCACACCCAGCCACACACACACACACACACACACACATGCACAAACACGCACACACACGCACACCTACCCCCACACCCAGCCACGCACACACACACACACACACACACACACACACACACACACACACACACACACACACACACACACACACACACACACACACACACACACACACACACACACACACACACACACACACACACACACGCACAAACACACGCACACCTACCCCCCCCCACACACACACACACACAAAGCTCTACCAAACACAGGCACACTCCTCTTTGTCTCTCACACACATACACACACACTGACAGGTGCAGAAAAGCCCTTGCACGTGCAGACACATTAACACGGGTCACTTGATAGCTCTATGATTCACAGTAACAGGAAGGTGAGAGGACATAGAGCGGGTGTAGAGGGCGTGGGGAGAGTAGGCACTGCAGTCTGCATACAAATGTCATCCCCCCCAATCCCCCTACATGGACACAAACACTTGGAGTTGTGAAACTCTGTGCACAAATCTCAGATGGCTTAAAAACCCTCTCCATTTATCAGACTGGAATAGACTAGGAAGATGATGCAGGCATGAGCTCCTGTCCCTGAACTCAGCTCTGTGCCCAGTTAACAACAAACATTCCAACAACTTTAGAAAACATTCCCTTAAGAGTCTCATTAAGTAATCAATTAGCGTTTTCATAGGTATGTTCCTGTTTTGTGCAAGGAATGTTTCCAAGAGACCATTCCCTTAATGTCAAATAGAACATATCCTGAACGTGGTTACAGCTGTCTCAGTCAGTGTAGTCCATGCTGATCTGGGGGATCACAGCACACCATGCAATCAAACAAATAGTCCATGCAATTCAATTTCACACATGAGAATGTCAGAAATTAAGTAAAAGGCAATCGTTGTAAACAACACACAATACATGTGGTTAAAACTCACTCATAAATAATAAGAAAAAATAACATGCTGATACATAATATAAAAATAATGGCACTTTCTAGTTTAGTAAGAGTCAGTGCCACTTATGACACTTACACCTATCAAGTTGTTTCAGATCTACACAAGTGCCTAGGGAGGAGAGGTTAGGGTTTCTTCTGGACAGGGCCTAACTATGCTGACCCAATAAGCACAACACTTAGAGATGTCTCTTATTAGAACAGTGGTAAGGGTGTTTGTCCCTGCTAAACATGTCCCAGAACTAGAGTTTAAAGGAACTGGAACTTATCTTCAGAGTGCCATTTGGACCGGTGACCTCTCGGCTGACAGCCTGTCATACAGAGATTGATTTGTCAAGTCAATGTAACACTGTTAAAGGAAAGTGCTTGTTTCGACTGTGTGAGTGTGACTCCAATAGTTGGCCAGTACATGCTTTACCGGACACAACTCCGATAGGTTGCACCCAACGCTACAAGACCCGGTGCAGATCGAGAGACAGCCCAGCAAACAGCCACCGACAACCAAGCCAGGCAACCAAGAGCTCAACTCAAACAATGCTCTCTTTAGCACTATTAAAGGAAAGTGCTTATTTCCAGCATGTGAGTGTGACTCCAATTGTTGGCCGACACATACTCTAATTGTATGTTTTGTGTCCCTGTGACTACAGACACAGGGTACACTCCCGGCGCAGCTGCAAGAGGCTGCACCCAATGCTACCATATGGCCTGTCCGGTGCGGAGAGAGGGACCGCCGGCGACCTGCCATTGGCAACCTAACCAGCCATGGACTCTCGGACCAGCCATTGACTAACGTCCCCTGCTTGTGAGGAAGAGCTAAACCCTGCTCAGGTAGAGTATAACGAACAAACATTGGCCACCGCCCCGTGAGTGACTCAACTGCTGTGTTAGTTTGCCCTGCTGCTCAGTTAGTCCATAGCCCTAAATCCTAGCCCTTTTATGTTTCTAATCCGGCCATAGTGATAAGGTGTATTGTCATTGTAAAAACCATACCATTTCATTACAGACAATAGTTTGAGAACATCACGTGACGTCCTGACGACTGGTTAAATAATGTCTTGAGAAACTCTTACGAACATCCTAACATGGTCCTTAACATTACAGCAAAACCACATCAATTTCACGAGATTACGTTTACACATGTGAAGTGTTCCAAAACCAATTATGTAAAAATGTGTTTTTGGAGCACTTCACATGTGGTTTTTCATATGTGAAAGCATGTGTTTTTGAAACATTTCACATATGAAAAAACAAGTTTTCTGGAAACCATGTTTGCTGTACTCTATCATTCCACTCCGGTCATTACCACAAGTCTGTTCTCTCCAATTAAGTTGCCACCAACCTCCTGTGTTGGACACTTAGTGTACAAAACATTAGGAACATATTCCTAATATTGAGTTGCACCCTCTTGAGTCCCAAGTGTGGTCACACTACAAAATAATACCTCTATTTCTACTAATTTAAATCAGAATACAGCAGCATACTATCATTTTATAGAAATAACACCTTCAAAATGTTGTCTATACTTTAGGCAAAATTGTATGTCCCCTGACCTGGTGGAGCAGCAGGAACTTCAGGTATGTATAGCAAGTTCAAATCCTAAGTAGTCCAGGGGACCATAATACAACATTCTAAAAAATATTGTCCCTGGAACAAAGCGAGAACTACACAAAGCACTGCACGGGACCATGACTGTAAATTCAATTAATGTAAATTATGCATTATAAAGTAAAATATTCTCAATTACATTTGACATTTGGGTTTTCACATGTGCTCAAATGTTGTCAAGCGTAGTTTTATGGTATCACATGTTTATTGTTCACATTTATTTCACATAAGATCATTGTTTTTACATGTGCTCACATTGTCACTTTATCACATTAACTTAACACACGAGTCTGTCATTCTTTGTCATACCTTAACTTGACAAGCTGAATGGGAATAACAGTACAGTATGTGTCAGGCCCGACTCCAGGATTAAATGCCTGAAGGGCATTTTAAATAAATGGGGCAACAACTAGTATTGCCGTTGAGTCCTAAAAACACAATTAGGTTGGTCCCACCACTACTGAAATGTTTCTGAAATGTAGCCATACACATCAACCATTGTTTTATATAACACAAGTTAACCCCGGACCCCATTATGACATACAGCTGCATTTTGCCATACATTTGCGCCTACCAACACGCACAGATCAGATTGACGAGATGAGCACCACTAGGCTATCAAATTCATACAGGCTACACAGCATACACTTCAATAATTTGAAGACTATAGCAGGGGTTCTTAAACTTTTTCAGTCTGGAATCCAAATGAGAGTCTGTTTTCCTGGGACACAAGCTTAGGAAAATGTGACTATATGTAAATATCGGTACATTTCATTGCCCTTATGCCTAAAAAAAATGCAATATAGACCAAAACAATGAAGTACACATAAATATATTTTCCTGTTTATTTTTCCTCATTAAAAACACTCTTACATACCTGTCTAGGTTGGAACTGATGCTGTTAAAATAAAATACAATAAATAAATCCATTCTGAACTGTGATGAACAGATTGATCACATCACAGATGTATAACAGAACACACACAGGCTTTTTCATCGTGCAACCCTAAGTAACAGTACAGATAAAAAAATGTATCTACCCTACTGTACATTTTAAGGTATAAATTATTGTTGATAGAGGGTCTAGGTTGAAACTGTTGCTCTTAAAATAAATATTTTTTTATTCTGAACTGGAATAAACATCTACTGCTTTCTCAGTCAGGCAGGAGACCGCTTCCTGCTGCAGATGAGCAACCCAGAACTGAGTGTTTGAAGCAAGATGCTTTTTGAAACAATCAGTTTATTCCAGTTCAGAATAAAAGTTACTATTTGTAACAGCAACAGTTCCAACCTAGACTTGTTTTCAACAATTTTTAAAGTAAAATGTAACATTTTTCATCTTCATCTGCACTATTTCTTGGGGTTGCACTATCAGTAGCTAGTTAGCTTGCTTTGGCTAACGTTAGCTATTAGCTGTGTAACGTTACAAAGCCAGGGGATTATTTGAAAGAGAAACTCAAATCTACTACTCCGCGAGAGAACTCCCTTTATTTCTGCTTATCGTCACCTGTTATAAAATGACGACAACACCTTGCTAGTTAACTGACTTTTCCACGTTCGAATCACTGTTTCCTGAAGTATTCTTCCCTTTTCTCAAAGAACTTCCTGGTTTTACTGTCATGTTGTGCCTGGATGTTTGTTCAGGACATGTCATTTTATTTTAATTTGTTTGTTTTGAAAGACTCATTACTAAACACTTCCCCACACAAAACACATTGTCGGCGCTTCTCGTTATTTCTCAAAGTTGGTATGAAAGAGACAAAAAGTCATCACTGTATTTGCGTTTCATGACGATTGAGCTCAGTCAGAACATGTGGCTAGCATGAGTCCATGAGTGGGAATAACAAGTCAGTGGCTTGAACGACAGCTTATGAGTCGCGGAGTCATCTTCAAGAAAACTGCAGAAAAAAAGATCTGGTGAACACCGAAGCACACGGGCATCTCCCTCCACCTCTCCCACTCGCGCAGCTGCCAAACTGAGCAAAGACTGCTGATAAGCATAGAGCGCACTGAACCTAGAGCGCAGTTGCATTTGGCCAAATCAAATTCCAGTAATTAGTGAAAAATATATATATTTACGTTGTGGCCAACCATTAAAAGGTTGGGTCACGACTCATACTTTAAGAAATGCTGCTCTATAGGCTATATTTCTGTTGAATTTGTGACACTATCGTGGAAGGACCACCAGAGGGTAGGCTGTTCTTACGGATTGTAGCTGACTGTAGCTGACTGTACTAATGAGCTATTCTCTTTCCCCTACAAGAGACAGGAGGGAACCGGCAGAGAGGGAAGAAAGGAAAGTGTTTGCTTCTACAGAGGAGAGGACGTACCTTTCAGAAAGGAGAAGAAGGGGACACACCACCTTTTGGGGATAGTCACCACGGATCCGGTCGACCACCCGAAGGGAACTCTCCATGGAAGGATCGGGAAGGCGGTGACACACCCGTGATTTATGTTATAGTTTAAATTCTGTTACTTGTTCTTTAAAAAAAAATTAAACCCCTTTTTCGTGGTATCCAATTGTTTAGTAGCTACTATCTTGTCTCATCGTACGGGCTCGGGAGAGACTAAGGTTGAAAGTCATGCATCCTCCGATACACAACCCAACCAAGCCGCACTGCTTCTTAACACAGCGCGCATCCAACCCGGAAGCCAGCCGCACCAATGTGCCGGAGGAAACACTGTGCACCCGGCAACCTTGGTTAGCGCACACTGCGCCCGGCCCACCACAGGAGTCACTGGTGCGCGATGAGACCGGCCAACCCCTCCCTGACCCGGACGATGCTAGGCCAATTGTGCGTCGTCCCACGGACCTCCCGGTCGGTTACGACAGAGCCTGGGCGCAAACCCAGAGTCTCTGGTGGCACAGCTGGCGCTATAGTACGGTGCCCTTAACCGCTGTGCCACCCGGGAGCTGTGTTCCTTGTTCTTGTGAAGATTTGTGTTTTCCTTGGGATATCATCCTTGATTGTGTTTGAGAACGTTGTTCAATAAAGAGAACCTGCTGCTGACTCATTTATTCACCTTTCCGCTCTAGAGCAACCTCCAAGTACTTGGACCGTTCACATTGGTGGAGAATGCGGGCACTAGGTGGAAATGAAAGGAACCATTCAAGAAGGATGGATAACGCTCTACTACAACAGTTCATAAAGTCCCAGCAGACAACCATAGAACTCATGCAACAGCTGAGCCGATGAGAAGAACCGAGATTGAAGCCGAGAGCGGTTGCTCACGCCATCTTACCTCGCCTCTCAAAGGAAGATGATATTGAGACTTTCATCCTGATGTTCGAAAGGAGCCGTAAAGATGGGGCCGTAAAGTTCCATCAAAGGACCTACATGGCCAACAAATCCATCCGTGCCCAGATCTTTGCACTCCTATGGCTAACGAAACAGTGGCTGGAGCCCGGGAAGGGAGTAGGACATGTCGTAGAGACGCTCGTAGTGGACAAAATTGAGGGAATTACCCTTAAAAAGGGTTGTGGGGCAAGCAAACCCGTCATCAGCCGACAACAGCCCAGGCTGTGGAAACGTACCGATTTTACATGGGAGTTCTTAAAAGGAGGACCGGAAGGACTTTGCCAAGCCCGTTCCCTGACTAACCCCGGCATATCATCCACCGACATGACCGAACCCGCTCCGGATGTGGGAGAAGTCATCACCCACACAACAGTCAGTGCTATAAATGCCAGCCTCCGGATCATTACGCCCCACAATGTCCCAGAAAGGATAAATCCATGGCCACCAAGTCATCGCTGCCTGTCCCCACGCATCCCGGTCCGAGAGGGCAGGATCAGCTCTGTTGGTTAGCAGAAATAGCCCCAGCCTCAGAGATTCCAGTTCAAAAAGACGAACGAGATGTGGTAGCCATTCTCGACTTTGGAAGTATGCTCACGTTAGTGGAGGAGCAGATGGTGACCACAGCAACACTGCTACCAGATAAAGTAGCCGTGTCCATGGAGACACCCACTATTACCCCACCGTGAATCTGTCCATTCTCACCTCGAAAGGAAGGTGTACAGTCAGGATGGGGGAAAGTACCCCAGCTGAAAGTGCCTTTATTGATCGGGAGAGACTGTACCCTATAGAAGGAGCTTCGGCAGATGATGTTAAGCACCGGACAAAGAGGATCAGGTCTCTCTATCACACGCCATGAGCCGGGCCACTGTAGGGGGGCAGGAAAGCAGAGGAAGAAAAAGACGAAGCCCAAGGTAGTAGCCCTACAAGGAAACAGCCTTGGCCTCGTCCTCTGGAGCAGAGGAAGAAATACAGACCCAATGCCTCTAACAGCTATTCCAGGAAACCTCCGATGAATACACATGCGAAGGGTTATACACGACGAAGGAAGGATCCACCAGAGGCTAAGGGCTATATTTGAAGCCCCGTCAGAGGAGGGAGCATGGAAGGGATTCTCCTCGGGCACCTTCGACAGGGATGGGAAACAACCTGCACAGCCCTCTACCGAGGTCAACCTGCCCCAAGAATTAAAGGAACAGTTTGGTACCTCTCAGCATAGAGACCCAGACCTACGGGAAGCCATGTGGAAGGTGAAGGTGTCGACGGGAGGAATATCGACGGTTCAGGTGAGCCCTCTCTTCCCTACGGCCTTTTGTATTGGGTCATGCAACGACGGGGTGAAAAACAGGAATTACTAATGGTGCCTAGACCATACAGGGATACTGTCCTACGGCTAGCCCATTCCAACGTCCTAGGAGGACACTTGGCACGGGGCAAAATTATCAACAGAATTATGCAGAGGTTCTATTGGCCCCGTGGTACCCGAGATGTGGCCAGGTATTGTAGGACATGTGATCAATGTCAGTGTACAGCCCCATGGCCACACCTGCATAATACTTTTATTCCTCTCCCCATTATAGACTCCCTTCGAACGCATAGCTATGGACCTCGTGGGACCCCTCCTGAAATCCACCAGAGGACACGAGTACATCCTGGTTGTAGTGGATTACGCTACACAGTTACGAGTCCATACTCCTTCGCAACATGTCATCAAAGGGAATCGCAGAGGAATTGTTCATGCTGTTCTCCCGGGTGGGCCTTCCCAAGACGATCCTAACTGACCAGGGAACCCCATTCATGTCCCGGTTGATGAAGGACGTGTGTCGGTTATACCAGGTTCAACAGGTAGAAACAAGCATATTCACACAACAGTCTGTCTGCGGGTGGAACGAGTGAACATAATTATTAAAAGCATGTTGAGAAGAGTGGTGTCCAGAGACAGGAAAAACTGGGACATGCTTCTGCCCAATTTAACGTTTGCCAGGCGAGAAGCACCCCAGGCGTCCACTGGGTTCTCCCTCTTCGACTGGCTCTATGGCAGGCCATGTCAAGGGATCCTCGACTTAGCCAAGGAGACCGGGGAGGCCCAACCATGCCCGTTCTGTTTGATGATAGAACGTCACCCTGATGTGGGACTGCCTGTCGGCAGTCTGGCCCATAGTAAAGGAGCAAATGAAGAAGACGCAACGGACTCCCAGGGAGTTTACCATGGGAGAGAAAGTGATGGTACTCGTGTAGATGGCCAAACATTGTTTGCTGATGCAGTGGAGGGCAAAGCAGAGAGGCCTATTCTCTTTATAAGTAGGAAGCTCAGTGATCAGGAACAGAGATGCTACCGTAGAGAAAGAATCCCTAGTCATTAAGTGGGCCCTCGATTATCTCCGGTACTACCGACTCGACGTAGGTTTGCCCTTGTTGTGGACCATGCTCCCCTCATGTGGATGGTCAGTAAGAGAAACAATAACAGAATAGCTAGATGAACTCTTGCTTTACAACCGTTCTCTTTCCATGTCATCCAAAGGGCTGGATTGAGGAACGGAAATGCGGACGCGCTGTCCCGACACGACCGGCGTGTCTGGCGCCCGGCCATCCGGTCTTGAGGGTGGAGGTATGTGGAAGGACCACCAGAGGATCCGGGCTGGGCTACTGTCCGTAGGAGCATGTGAGTCAAGGTGATCAGAGGCAATTAAGCACAGCTGACAGTACTAATGAGATTATCTTTCCCCTACAAGAGACAGGAGGGAACCGGCAGAGAGGGAAGAAAGAAAAGTGTTTGCTTCTACAGAGGAGAGGACGTACCTTTCGGAAGGGAGAAGGGGACAACCCACCTTTTGGGAATGGTCACCACGGATCCGGACGACCACCCGAAGGGAACTCTCCATGGAAGGATCGTGAAGGCGGTGATACACCCGTGATTTTATGTTATAGTTTAAAGATACTCACCTTGTGTTCCTTGTTGTTGTGAAGATTTGTTGGGATATCATCCTTGATTGTGTTTGAGAAGAAAAAATTACCTCAATAGAGAACTTTGTTCAATTAAGAACCTGATCCTGACACGTTTATTCCGCCTTTCTGCTTTAGAGGAACCTCTAAGTACTTGGACCGTTCACACTATGCCATGAATAACGTACCGTAGGCCAAATTGCCACTTCTCCTGTCATGTTTTGTCATTTATTATCTTGTCTTGTCCCTGTGCTTCCCATTCTATTCGTTTCCCTCTGCTGGTCTTATTAGGTTCTTTCCCTCTTTCTATCCCTCTCTCTCCCCCTCCCTCTCTCACTCTCTCGCTCTCTCTTCTCTCTATCGTTCCGTTCCTGCTCCCAGCTGTTCCTATTCCCCTAATCAATCATTTAGTCTTCCCACACCTGTTCCCGATCCTTTCCCCTGATTAGAGTCCCTATTTCTTCCTTTGTGTTCCGTTCCTGTCCTGTCGGTTCCTTGTCTAGAATTCACCGTGCTGTGTTTGTGTATCGCCCTGTCGTGTCGTGTTTTCCTCAGATGCTGCGTGGTGAGCAGGTGTCTGAGTCTGTCTGGTTCAAGTGCCTTCCCGAGGCAACCTGCTGTTCACCTGCTGTTCAAGATCGAGTCTCCAGTTTGTCCTCGTCATTTCGAGTGAAAGTTGTGTTTTTTGTTTGTATTTACTTTACTGGATTAAAGACTCTGTTTTCGCCAAGTCGCTTTTGGGTCCTCTTTCACCTGCATGACAGAAGGAACCGACCAAGGAATGGACCCAGCGACTTCAGACGCTCGTTACACTGCCGTCGAGATCCAAGGAGCCATGCTCGGCAGACACGAGCAGGAATTGTCTGCTGCTCGCCATGCCGTGGAGAACCTGGCCGCTCAGGTTTCCGACCTCTCTGGACAGTTCCAGAGTCTACGTCTCGTGCCACCTGTTACTTCCTGGCCTGCCGAGCCTCCAGAACCTAGGGTTAATAACCCACCTTGCTACTCCGGGCAGCCCACTGAGTGCCGCTCCTTTCTCACGCAGTGTGAGATTGTGTTCTCTCTCCAACCCAACACATACTCTAGAGAGAGAGCTCGGGTTGCTTACGTCATTTCACTCCTTACTGGCCGGGCTCGAGAATGGGGCACAGCTATCTGGGAGGCAAGGGCTGATTGCTCTAACAAGTTCCAGAACTTTAAAGAGGAGATGATTCGGGTTTTTGACCGTTCAGTTTTTGGTAGGGAGGCTTCTAGGGCCCTGGCTTCCTTATGCCAAGGTGAACGGTCCATAACGGATTATTCTATTGAGTTTCGCACTCTTGCTGCCTCTAGTGAGTGGAACGAGCCGGCGCTGCTCGCTCGTTTTCTGGAGGGACTCCACGCAGTGGTTAAGGATGAGATTCTCTCCCGGGAGGTTCCTTCAGATGTGGACTCTTTGATTGCTCTCGCCATCCGCATAGAACGACGGGTAGATCTTCGTCACCGGGCTCGTGGAAGAGAGCTCGCATCAACGGTGTTTCCCTGCTCCGCATCGCAACCATCTCCCTCCTCTGGCTCAGAGTCTGAGCCCATGCAGCTGGGAGGGATTCGCATCTCGACTAAGGAGAGGGAACGGAGGATCACCAACCGCCTGTGCCTCTATTGCGGAGTTGCTGGACATTTTGTTAATTCATGTCCAGTAAAAGCCAGAGCTCATCTGTAAGCGGAGGGCTACAGGTGAGCGCAACTACTCAAGTCTCTCCATCAAGATCCTGTACTACTTTGTCGGTCCATCTACGCTGGACCGGTTCGGGTGCTACATGTAGTGCCTTGATAGACTCTGGGGCTGAGGGTTGTTTCATGGACGAAGCATGGGTTCGGAAACATGACATTCCTTTCAGAGAGAGTTAGAGAAGCCTACGCCCATGTTCGCCTTAGATGGTAGTCATCTTCCCAGTATCAGATTTGAGACACTACCTTTAACCCTCACAGTATCTGGTAACCACAGTGAGACTATTTCTTTTTTGATTTTTCGTTCACCGTTTACACCTGTTGTTTTGGGTCATCCCTGGCTAGTATGTCATAATCCTTCTATTAATTGGTCTAGTAATTCTATCCTATCCTGGAACGTTTCTTGTCATGTGAAGTGTTTAATGTCTGCCATCCCTCCCGTTTCTTCTGTCCCTACTTCTCAGGAGGAACCTGGCGATTTGACAGGAGTGCCGGAGGAATATCATGATCTGCGCACGGTCTTCAGTCGGTCCCGAGCCAACTCCCTTCCTCCTCACCGGTCGTATGATTGTAGTATTGATCTCCTTCCGGGGACCACTCCTCCTCGGGGTAGACTATACTCTCTGTCGGCTCCCGAACGTAAGGCTCTCGAGGATTATTTGTCTGTGTCTCTTGACGCCGGTACCATAGTGCCTTCTTCCTCTCCGGCCGGGGCGGGGTTCTTTTTGTTAAGAAGAAGGACGGTACTCTGCGCCCCTGCGTGGATTATCGAGGGCTGAATGACATAACGGTTAAGAATCGTTATCCGCTTCCCTTATGTCATCAGCCTTCGAGATTCTGCAGGGAGCCAGGTGCTTTACTAAGTTGGACCTTCGTAACGCTTACCATCTCGTGCGCATCAGAGAGGGGGACGAGTGGAAAACGGCGTTTAACACTCCGTTAGGGCATTTTGAGTACCGGGTTCTGCCGTTTGGTCTCGCCAATGCGCCAGCTGTTTTTCAGGCATTAGTTAATGATGTTCTGAGAGACATGCTGAACATCTTTGTTTTTGTCTATCTTGACGATATCCTGATTTTTTCTCCGTCACTCGAGATTCATGTTCAGCACGTTCGACGTGTTCTACAGCGCCTTTTAGAGAATTGTCTCTACGTAAAGTCTGAGAAGTGCTCTTTTCATGTCTCCTCCGTTACTTTTCTCGGTTCCGTTATTTCCGCTGAAGGCATTCAGATGGATTCCGCTAAGGTCCAAGCTGTCAGTGATTGGCCCGTTCCAAGGTCACGTGTCGAGTTGCAGCGCTTTTTAGGTTTCGCTAATTTCTATCGGCGTTTCATTCGTAATTTCGGTCAAGTTGCTGCCCCTCTCACAGCTCTTACTTCTGTCAAGACGTGTTTTAAGTGGTCCGGTTCCGCCCAGGAGCTTTTGATCTTCTAAAAGAACGTTTTACGTCCGCTCCTATCCTCGTTACTCCTGACGTCACTAGACAATTCATTGTCGAGGTTGACGCTTCAGAGGTAGGCGTGGGAGCCATTCTATCCCAGCGCTTCCAGTCTGACGATAAGGTTCATCCTTGCGCTTATTTTTCTCATCGCCTGTCGCCATCTGAGCGCAACTATGATGTGGGTAACCGTGAACTGCTCGCCATCCGCTTAGCCCTAGGCGAATGGCGACAGTGGTTGGAGGGGGCGACCGTTCCTTTTGTCGTTTGGACAGACCATAAGAACCTTGAGTACATCCGTTCTGCCAAACGACTTAATGCCCGTCAAGCTCGTTGGGCGTTGTTTTTCGCTCGTTTCGAGTTTGTGATTTCTTACCGTCCGGGTAGCAAGAACACCAAGCCTGATGCCTTATCCCGTCTGTTTAGTTCTTCTGTGGCTTCTACTGATCCCGAGGGGATTCTTCCTTATGGGCGTGTTGTCGGGTTAACAGTCTGGGGAATTGAAAGACAGGTTAAGCAAGCACTCACGCACACTGCGTCGCCGCGCGCTTGTCCTAGTAACCTCCTTTTCGTTCCTGTTTCCACTCGTCTGGCTGTTCTTCAGTGGGCTCACTCTGCCAAGTTAGCTGGTCATCCCGGTGTTCGAGGCACTCTTGCGTCTATTCGCCAGCGCTTTTGGTGGCCGACTCAGGAGCGTGACACGCGCCGTTTCGTGGCTGCTTGTTCGGACTGCGCGCAGACTAAGTCGGGTAACTCTCCTCCTGCCGGTCGTCTCAGACCGCTCCCCATTCCTTCTCGACCATGGTCTCACATCGCCCTAGACTTCATTACCGGTCTGCCTTTGTCTGCGGGGAAGACTGTGATTCTTACGGTTGTCGATAGGTTCTCTAAGGCGGCACATTTCATTCCCTCGCTAAACTTCCTTCCGCTAAGGAGACGGCACAAATCATTATCGAGAATGTATTCAGAATTCATGGCCTCCCGTTAGACGCCGTTTCAGACAGAGGCCCGCAATTCACGTCACAGTTTTGGAGGGAGTTCTGTCGTTTGATTGGTGCGTCCGTCAGTCTCTCTTCCGGGTTTCATCCCCAGTCTAACGGTCAAGCAGAGAGGGCCAATCAGACGATTGGTCGCATACTACGCAGCCTTTCTTTCAGAAACCCTGCGTCTTGGGCAGAACAGCTCCCCTGGGCAGAATACGCTCACAATTCGCTTCCTTCGTCTGCTACCGGGTTATCTCCGTTTCAGAGTAGTCTGGATTACCAGCCTCCTCTGTTCTCATCCCAGCTTGCCGAGTCCAGCGTTCCCTCCGCTCAAGCGTTTGTCCAACGTTGTGAGCGCACCTGGAGGAGGGTGAGGTCTGCACTTTGCCGTTACAGGGCACAGACTGTGAGAGCCGCCAATAAACGCAGGATTAAGAGTCCAAGGTATTGTTGCGGCCAGAGAGTGTGGCTTTCCACTCGCAACCTTCCTCTTACGACAGCTTCTCGTAAGTTGACTCCGCGGTTCATTGGTCCGTTCCGTGTCTCCCAGGTCGTCAATCCTGTCGCTGTGCGACTGCTTCTTCCGCGACATCTTCGTCGCGTCCATCCTGTCTTCCATGTCTCCTGTGTTAAGCCCTTTCTTCGCACCCCCGTTCGTCTTCCCTCCCCCCTCCCGTCCTTGTCGAGAGCGCACCTATTTACAAGGTACATAAGATCATGGACATGCGTTCTCGGGGACGGGGTCACCAATACTTAGTGGATTGGGAGGGTTACGGTCCTGAGGAGAGGAGTTGGGTTCCGTCTCGGGACGTGCTGGACCGTTCACTCATTGATGATTTCCTCCGTTGCCGCCAGGATTCCTCCTCGAGTGCGCCAGGAGGCGCTCGGTGAGTGGGGGGTACTGTCATGTTTTGTCATTTATTATCTTGTCTTGTCCCTGTGCTTCCCATTCTATTCGTTTCCCTCTGCTGGTCTTATTAGGTTCTTTCCCTCTTTCTATCCCCTCTCTCCCCCCCTCTCTCACTCTCTCGCTCTCTCTTCTCTCTATCGTTCCGCTCCTGCTCCCAGCTGTTCCTATTCCCCTAATCAATCATTTAGTCTTCCCACACCTGTTCCCGATCCTTTCCCCTGATTAGAGTCCCTATTTCTTCCTTTGTGTTCCGTTCCTGTCCTGTCGGTTCCTTGTCTAGAATTCACCGTGCTGTGTTTGTGTATCGCCCTGTCGTGTCGTGTTTTCCTCAGATGCTGCGTGGTGAGCAGGTGTCTGAGTCTGTCTGGTTCAAGTGCCTTCCCGAGGCAACCTGCTGTTCACCTGCTGTTCAAGATCGAGTCTCCAGTTTGTCCTCGTCATTTCGAGTGAAAGTTGTGTTTTTTGTTTGTATTTACTTTACTGGATTAAAGACTCTGTTTTCGCCAAGTCGCTTTTGGGTCCTCTTTCACCTGCATGACATCTCCAGATGCACAATATTTTTTGTGGGAGTTGAAAAGAAAAGTAAATCAAATGAAGTGCAGATTCTCCATTTTTATAGCTGTGAAATTTCCTACATATATAATAATAATAATAATCTATGCCATTTAGCAGACGCTTTTATCCAAAGCGACTTACAGTCATGTGTGCATTGCAGTAGCCAATCTGAATCTACCGCGAATAAGAGTAAATGCGCATTCCGAGCACAACGCACACACGCTATAACGAGATAGTCTCAGGGAAGGGTTAACGTAGGCTGTTTGTAATTTATATAGTATTGCCATCACTTTACCGTAGCACACAACCACTGTGTAGACACTAAAGAGGGTCATTGTAGGGTCTGACCTGCAATGATTCCATTTGTGTTATTTCATAGTTCAGATGTCTTCACTATTATTCTACAATGAAGAAAATAGTAAAACATTATGAAAAACCCTTGACTGAGTAGGTGTGTCCAAACTTTTGACTGGTACTGTATGTTGTCCTTTGTCTTGGTTAATATTATTTTTTTTAAACAGGTTGTCATCCAGTAGGCTTTGATTACATTGCCAATATCCTCGCCTACCTGGAAATTCTGTAAGAGTATTGTGGATAACAATTATTTGATGGTCCGATTGCATTCCGCCTCCTATTTAGGGGCATAGGATACAAGAAATGAATCAAGACCACTGGCTTGATTAAGCCTCCTCCATGTATATCTCACTAAGTCTGGATGTTTTAAGCCTCCATATAGCAACAAGTTCTAAAGTATACATGATATTTGTAATTTGCCTAAATGCATGAGGGTGATTATTTGTAGTGTGATTTCCTTGAACTACTTATGGCTGAGATCCCGCTACCGGGATCGATATGACAACAGCCAGTGAAAGTGCAGGGCGCCAAATTCAAACAGAAATCTCATAATTAAAATTCCTCAAATATACAAGTATTTTACACCATTTTAAAGTAACTTGTTGTTAATCCCACGATAGTGTCCAATTTCAAAAAGGCATTACAGCAAAAGCACACTAAACGATTATGTTAGGTCACTGCCTAGTCACAGAAAAACACAGAGAAGATCCAGCTATTATGCATGGAATTATAGATACACTTCTCCTTAATGCAACTGCTTTACGGAAAAAGCACACCATGCAATAATCTGAGTACAGCGCTCAGACAACAAAACAAGCCAAACAGATACCCGCCATGTTGTGGAGTCAACAGAAGTCAGAAGTAGCATTATAAATATTCACTGACCTTTGATCTTTATCAGAATGCACTCCCAGGAATCCCAGTTCCACAATATGTTTGTTTTGTTCGATAAAGTCCATAAATGATGTCCAAATACCTCCTTTTGTTAGCGCATTTGGTAAACAAATTCTTTACTCACAAGGCGCGGGCAAGTCCAGGGCAAAGTTCAGATGAAAAGCTCAAAAAGTTATATTACAGTTCCTAGAAACATGTCAAACGATGTATAGAATCAATCTTTAGGATGTTTTTAACATTAATCTTCAATAATGTTCCAACCGGAGAATTCCTTTGTCTTTAGCATTGCAATGGAACACAGGTAGCTCTCACGTGAGCGCGCGTGATCAGCTCATGCCACTCTGGTAGACCCCGAACTCATTCAGCTCTCATTCCACCCCCTTCACAGTATAAGCATCAAACAAGGTTCTAAAGACTGTTGACGTCTAGTAAAAGCCTTAGGAAGTGCAATATGACCCCATAGACACTGTATATTCGATAGGCAATGACTTGGAAAAACTACAAACCTCAGATTTCCCACTTCCTGGTTGGATTTCTTTCTCAGGTTTTTGCCTGCCATATGAGTTCTGTTATATTCACAGACATCATTCAAACAGTTTTAGAAACTTCAGAGTGTTTTCTATCCAAATCTAATAATATGCATATATTAGCAACTGGGCCTGAGTAGCAGGCAGTTTACTCTGGGCACCTTATTCATCCAAGCTACTCAATACTGCCTCCAGCCATAAGAAGTTTTTTAACATCCATTGGGGTACTGAAAACTGTATTTTAATCTCCCACCATAATAATAGAGTAATTTGTTGCTTGTGAGTTTGATAGATTAGTGTGTATATATAATTTCAAATTGTGGATCATCATTATTTGGCTCATATAGATTAATTAGCCAACACTGTTTATTGTTCAATAGCATACTTAAAATGATCCACCTTCCATTTGGAGGCATGTTCTTGCTGCGTTCTCATGAAACATGTATAGAACATTAATATATTACATTTTGAGAACATGGCAATCCTGTTCTGTGCATGTTTGGTGGGACGTTTATGGAATATTCCCCTAACCCTCAAACTGGATCTAGGGATTGTTCTTGCAACATTCTCATGAAACGTGTCTAGAACATTACTATTTTTATATTCTGAGAACATTGTAACCACGTTCTAGACAAGTTCTGCTTTAAATTAATTATTAAGGGAATGTTCTAACTTTAACGCCAAAACAGGCTAAAAAGGTTCTCAGAGGGTTTCTGCTAACACAGGTTTCCCTAAAGGAGAACTGGACACTCAAACAGTAGGTGAACATTATGGGTAACATCCAAAAAAACATTCTCTCGTCTTAGAATTGTTAGCTGGGTGCCTCTGTCTACTGACACTCCAGAATAGGAGCACTACTGGCACCAACTGGATACAGCTAGTGGTGAAGACCATAATATGAGAGGATTGTTACTGGTAAACTGGAGAACCTTATCACACAAATATTTAAAAAGCAATTATATCCAGTCAACGTATGCTACAATATTTCAACATGCATTTATTGTATTAGGCTACTAAAATTGTATCAGCATGTGAGGTCATTTCAGGGTGCCTGCCCTGCATGTGCAGATTCCCCCTATTAATATGACAAGTGATGGATTAAAACACTGAAGCGTAACTGTCCTTGCCCTCAGATGAGTGTAGGCAAGAGGTCGTCAGAGATCCGACCCAGGACGCAAGCTTTGCCATTGGTCTCGGGTATGTGCACTTAAAAATGATTTACCGACTGGACCAGCTTGGACTCGTCCTCTTTTAATTTAATGTGTGAGGTGATGAGAACTGCGCAAGCTTGTTAGCGAGAGCTTGTTATCTGTGTCAGCCAATTGCAACTCAATAAAACGTAGGCCTATAGCTTAGGCCGGCCAGGTCCAGCTGAAACTGGTTCATGGTGCTCTCCTTTATGTGCCTGTGCTGCTGAGAGTGAGGCAAACTGACAGCTGCAACCAACCGTAGAAATATTGTAGTGAATTCGGGGGTCAGTTGAGAAACAAACCCAGGTCAAGTGACTGTCAAGCCAACACCTTAACCGTTACACCAAGAGGTCTGAACCTCTTGATGAGGTAGTTGGGTTAAGGTCACTACAATATAATCCATAGACTGCAGTTCCCATTCATTTTTTTAGAAGCTGCTTGAGTGGCGCAGCGGTCTAAGGCATTGCATCTCAATGCTAGAGGTGTACCTACAGACCCTGGGCCGTCCAGTCTGAATCAGTGGGTTCACTGATGGAGAGCAGGGTTGGAGGTGGGGGGGGGGACATCAGGACCTTACAATTTGTGAGGTTACAATATCGTCTGGGTGGCATTATGCCTCTTATCATTGTACATAATATGTACTGTATGTATAAAGCATATCCTCTTAAAACACTCTAATCCAGTGGTTCTTAGCCTTGTTGGAGGTACTGAACCCCACCAGTTTCATATGCGCATTCACCGAAACCTTCTTAATTGGAAAAATAAAATATTATTTTATTAACTCAAAACATAGGTATATATTTTACTGGTGCACAAAATGAACCGTGCATCAATATCACTGTGTTCAAAGAACAAAATCATCAAAACATGATTTTCAAACATAAATATAATAATGAATATTTACTGCAAATCAGTGTGACTTCTGCTGTTGCCTTTCAGAGACCAGTTCAGAAATGTACGGCTTCAGCTTGGCAAGTGCCATTCTCATGTCATTTTCGCAACAAATTCTGTTCCTTTTCTTCGTTTTTATGTCCAGCATCCTCAAAGGATTGCTCGCAAAGATGTGTTGTAACAAACGGTATGAAAATCACCAGAGCTTTCTTAGCAATAACAGGGTACGTTACCATTTGTTGACACCAAAACGTTGAAAGCGTTGTTGTTCTGAAGAGTTGCTGTTGAACCTGGCTCTGCTGAATTTCAATGATTTCATCGAGGTATTCATCATTGACATCTGTCTCAACACATGAACGGCTGTCTCACCTATGCTGGATATGACTCTCATTGTAGGGAAGTATCCTCTTGAGAGACTGTGTCAATTGCTTGCTTCAGTTCAGCGGGTACAGAAATGTCTCCGATTCCAGATACATCTTTGATCTTACTTACACAGTCGTCCAGCAGGGGAAAGTTTGCGAAGTTATTGTTCTCTGTTCGTCGTTTCCATAACGGTAGCTTTTTTTGAAAAGCCTTCAGGTTTCCCTCCGCTTCGATGATGTTGACTCCACCGCCCTGCATCTTTTGATTGAGATGATTGAGAGCTGCGAAGATATCGGCCATGTATGCTAAAATGAGAATGAACTCAGAATTCTTGAAGCAATCTGCAAGACAATGTTGGTGCTCTTGCAAAAACAGGGCTAATTCCACATGCACGGCAAAAACACGATTCAGCACCTGTCCCCGGGATAAACACCGAACGTTAGAATGGTACAGAAGTACCTCGATTTCAGAGCCCATTTCCTTACACAGCTCACTGAAGATGTGGGGCCTCAGAGCACTAGTTCGCACACAGTTCACGCATTCCACTACAATTTTTAATACTTCTGACAGTTTTGGAGGCAAGGTTTTTGTTGCCAACGCATGCCTGTGCAGAATACAATGTGTAACAATGATGTGTGGTGCATCGGCTTTCACTAGCGCACCAAAACCAGACTTTCTTCCCAGCATGACTGGAGCTCCGTCCCAACAAACTGCAGAAACCATATCCCACGAAAGATTGTTGTCTTTGAAGAAGTCATCCACAAGTTTCTTCACATCTGCTGCCTTAGTTGTTGTTGTAAGAGGCTTACAAAGTCTTTCACATAGCGCACGAATACAGCAAGCTGGCTTAGATTGGAAATGTCTGTGGTCTCGTCGAGTTGAAGGCAGAATTTTGCCGGGCTTGAAATCAGATCTGCAACTACTTGAGCCAAGATGTCTTTGCTCATGTCCTCTATTCTGTCACTGATGGTGTCATTTCAAAGAGGAATTTGGGATAACTTAACTTCAGCCTCTTTTCCCAGCATGATATTTACCATCTTCAACATAGCTGGTTTTATGAGTGTTTCACCAATGGTGTGTGGTTTGCCCTGCTTTGCAATCAGGTAAGCAACTTCGTACGATGCTGTGAGGATCGGTTTGTTGATGGGTACAAAGCCGAGAACAGGCAGAGTAGCCTTTTCATCGAATCTGGCTCTCTTCATCTTGAATTCAGCAAGCGTTGTGTTCTTGTATTTTCCATGTCATGCAGAAGTGTTCTCGTAGTTTTGCCGGTGCTAGACGAGAATTGCTCAACTTGGCATTGTAAATCATGCAGTTAGGACGCTGACTCCCATCACGTTCCGTTATACATGTGAATTTATATTGTACATATTCGTCCGAACACATTATTTTTTTGCTCGACATAATAAGTATGAAGGGATTAAAATATTAAGAAAGAAATCACAAGACGTACCATCACAACAGTCACAAGTCGACTACTGAGCACACCAAATTCCCTGCAGCACAGATAGGCCAAGTGATGTAGCGTGATCACCTGCAGCCAATGATGGCCAAGCGGGGCGTGTCATCACGAATCATATGAGTCGGATGTGTGTCTTGACCTCCGCCGAACCCCTGAGACTGACTCACCGAACCCCTGGGGTTCGATCGAACCCAGGTTAAGAACCACTGCTCTAATCCGTTAACTTTTCCTTGAGATCACACTTTAATCTATACCACTCTGTTCATTCAAAGACTACTTATAAGGCAATTCCACCACTTTTCAACCTCTTTTTCATTATCTCCAGCACATTATCTCCAGCACGGTGCATTTCTATATTTTGTAGAAAAAAATATAAAGTTAAGTTCTACCCGACGACATCATCAAAAGTTAAAACATTTTAAAAAACTGAGATTTTCAAACACTATGAGATTCACTGTGAGCAAGAAAAGCAAGAAAAGACCTTCCCTCCGGCTAGAACATTTTTTGCAGGGTTTGAAGATCACTGCTTTTCTTACTTTTAATCCTACCCTGTGATGTCACAGAGAAGTGTTTTTTTTAGGAGCTTTCTTCTTCTCTTTGTAACCACAGATCATAAATAGAAACTTGCTGTTTTCACATATGTAGACACTGATATGGTGCTGAAGACAATGAATATGAGGATGAAAAGTGGCGGGATTGCTCTTTAACGAAACTCAAGATATTTTTCAAAGGGGAACACACAAAAGAGCATGCAATGGCTGAAATGTATGTAAACATATAAAACCTCTGACTTGAGGAACATGAAGACCTGATTATGTACCTCTAGGTCTGGGAACACACCCTCAGATACTGTAATCCACCAACTCAGGAATTAACTTTACTGTAAATTGTGTAAATTGAGTGTTCGATTAGAGGCGGATGAATTACTTTCTGTAACAACAATGACTAGATGGAGACAGATAACTATTTAGCAGCTTTAACGATCAAATAACATTGATCACCATCAGCCACAACTCTAGAACTCTCTGTCACTTCCTGTATCACTAAAGCTTGTCCAACACAATTTAAGCATTGGCCAATTAAAAAGAAACCTGGTCATTAGTTACCATGTAAAGAATTAAGTAAACACAGTTATTTCCTTGAACACAGATTCACCATGTATTAGCAATGTGTATAAATGCAATATAAAACAGGTTCAAGTTCACAGAATATAAATGCTTATGAAATAGTCTTACAGTTGTAACAAAACTATATTATTCACAGGTGGTGGTGATGATAAACAAAATACATGTCCTGTATATTAAAGACTGTACTTTATTTTTTACGGAACACTCCTCTAACAAAAATCACGTGCCGTTTGATTCTTATAACTGCTTGATTTATTCTGATAAGCACAGTATTATTATATAGGAATGGTCCTATCAAGTGTTCTTTGGCTGTTAAAGCTGTTAAATCTCACTTAAAAGCAGAGAGTACTGTAATGAACTTTCAGACCTCAAATTGGGCCATAAAATGACTTGATTTTAAAATATGGCAACGGATGTAAATGAATCATTGGAGATGAGCTTGGCTGATGATAGTCATATCTTACAGACAGGGAGAGAATCATTTCTCTCTGAGTTCCACATGGCGGAAAAACCCTTTCTAGATGTAACAGAAGAACTGTGCTTTGTTTTATATCAAACACAGAAGATTTCAATTATGCCTGCTTGCGCTAGCAGCTCTGAAAAATAAATACACACAAGCAGTGAAATGCCAACAGCTTAAAGGAAGATGGAAACAAAAAAACAAATTGATGCACTCATCATTGTCAAAATGAGCACAGTATGGCGAAGGTCCAGTGTGGGGCTAACTCCCCTCCTCCCAAACAACCCTGTTCGCCTCAGAACATCTTGCTTAGCGTCGCATTAGAAGAATACAGTGGATAATGGGTGTAAAAAATGCAGACATAGTCTCAATTAGGAGATGTGTGACTTTGCTCATCCAGAGGGGTAAAGGGTCATTAGGAGACTTGGGATGTAGGGCCTCTCCTTTCCACAAATATAGTAGTTTTGCCAGCCTGTGTGAAGGCCTGGGATGAAGGAACATGGTAGGGGACACTAACTGGCAATGATGAACATCAACATAATGACAAACACTTCTTTGGATGAGGGGCTGACATGTTATCCAATCAATAGTTTGTCTGAGGATGCACTGAGAGAAATGAATCATAAAGCTTAATTATTTATTTATAAATAAATAAAACATCCTCATATAAAGTCAGTTGTGTCAATTTGCTAAATGAAACAAGAGCCTCACTTACCAGATCATTCACCTGCCCTTGAAAACATCCTCTAAATCCCAGTAATGAGCGTTTTATTCCCTACGATAAACTATAGGGGATGAAAATCTGTTTTTAGGTGGCAGTGCATGAGCTACAATCTTTCAGAAATGGAAGATATGATATTCCCATCAATGATTTTGGACTTTAATTTGTAAAATACCCCAACATAATAATAATAATAATAACTGACTGATGATCAAAGAAACCTTTTGTATATGACCGGACTAAATTATTCACCTCAGGTCTGGTGACAAAAGACATGGCCTGGCCACACATTCCAGGCTGCTTCCGCTCCAGCACACATGCTCAATCCTGGGATTTCCCCTTTCAGAAGGAGAAAACCGTTACAATATCACCTCTTTTATGTCCTGGGAGAGATGGGAGGGGTAACTAGCTGGATAGAAGGAGTGCTAGCACTCACTCGGTTCATCACTAGCTTCCACAACCACAAACTCAAAATTATGTCTAAACCCCACCTATTTCTTCAATTGATCTTCTTAAAATTTTATTTTAAACATAACCCTAACCTTAACCACAATGCTAACCTTATGCCTAAACCTAAATTAAGACCAAAAAGCAAATGTTAGTTTTCATGAATTTTAACCTCATGAAGGTTAGGAAAAAGGTTAGCATTACGGTTAGCTAAAATGCAAAACAATTTAACTTTCGGGATGAGAAACTTTAAGGATGAAATTCAGACATCAGAGAAGGCTGGTGGGACGAGCTATAGGAGGATGGGCTCTTTGTAATGCCTGGAATGGAATAGATAGAACGGCGTCAAATGTGGTTTGATACAATTCCATATTTTCCATTCCAGCCATTACAATGAGCCCATCCTCCTATAACTCCTCCCACCAGCATCCTCTGTCAGGCCCAATGTAGAATAAATATTATGATGGCTCAATAATACTAGCCCGCTAGGCATTGCCGATGGAAGTACGAGTGCTGCAGCCCCCCTAAAAAAATGTGACTGACCGCCTCGATTCGTTCTTTAAGTAGCAAAATTTGAAATTGTGTTTTTTACATTGAATAAAAGTAGAGACTCAGAGCTAGAAAATTATATATCCTACACTACAGTTGAGGAATAATGGGAAAGTAATTCAGCTTTGAAAGTTGATCAACTTGTGACCTCACTGTTGAGAAAATGGCCCTTGAATATTTTGGTACCTAATGGAGAGATCTTCTTTGTTTACACCCATTCAGCATCGTTCACATTCTCTTAAGCTTTAGCCCCACCCATATCTTTAAGGATTCACATGTGAGGCTATGTACTGAGCAATCAAAGATTTCAAGACTAAAGTCTGGTTTATACTATGGGTGTGTTTGTAAATTTAATCTGGAGTGCCAGAGTGTGCACTGGGCGTTCATAAATGCAGAGCGTTTCGCTCTCGGGGCATTCAGAGCACACACTGGATGCTCTGCCCGAAAAGTAGGGTTGATCCGAGCATTCTGAACTAACATCAGTCAAGCACCCAAGCTAACTGGCTAACGTTGGATAGTTTGCTAGCTACTTCAAGACACAAATGAAAGAACAGTTCACTCTGACCATTTTACTCCCCTAGCATAGCTGGTTAGGCTGTTTTTATGTTATCCAGAGTGTTGGTGACTGCAACTCTGCTGCTGGCAACAATTTGAATTTTTCTATTTTGCAAACAGTTACTGACACCGGCCAAATTCAACGAGTGTTGAGTGTTCGTAAATTTGTCAGTTATTTTGTGCTCTGGAACACTCAGACGAGAGTGCTCTGAAATTGGAGTAGATAGCCAGAGTGGATTTACCAGCTACGTCTATGTACAGTTGTCACAGTGACATCATAAACATTCTATTGAAATAGTTACTTGCATAGTGGAGTCTTTTGTTTATCTAGGTAAACAATGCACCATAATCCCAACTCATAACATTACTGCCCTGCATGAATCTGCAGGTAGCTCATCAAACAGGTTCAACGTTAGCTAGCAAACATTATGCTATAACTAGCAATGCAAATGAATCTGCAGGTAGCTAATCAAACAGGTTCAACTTTAGCTAGCTAACATTATGCTATAACTAGCAATGCAAATGAATCTGCAGGTAGTTAACCAAACAGGTTCAACGTTAGCTAGCTAACATTATGCTATAACTAGCAATGCAAATGAATCTGAGATACGAATAATATTACTACACAGATCATACACATAATGTTAGCTAGCTAGCTAACAGTAAATCACCGAGCTGACAAGGTACAAATCTGTCATTCTGCCCCTGAACAGGCAGTTAACCCACTGTTCCTAGGCCGTCATTGAAGATAAAAATTTGTTCTTAACTGACTTGCCTAGTTAAATAAAGGTAAAATAAAATAAAAAATAAAGTCTCACTTAAAATGAAAATGACTTTCTGACAAAATTAGACAGAGTCAAAAAGAGAAAATTATCTCAGCCAATCACGGCTAGTGGTGAAGGTTGCCTCTTTTTCTGTGGCTAAACTCATTTTTTTCTTCATATTTACCGATGGCATACAAGTTTGTTAATAAGACACATGAAAGTTCACATGTTCCAGAAGGCATTTCTGCCAACAAAACGCATTTTGATAATAGAAAAAAAGTATCAGTTCAAATGGCGCTCCTGTGAAGTAGTAACGAGCGACATATGCCTAGTTTCCTGAAACGAGTCACAAATATGAATAAAACTATTTTTTAAATAAAAAAAATACAACATTTGGGGGGGAAATTACAATTCTTCACAAAGATCGTGCACTGGGCCTTTACTAGTCCTGTATTAGTGGACCGATATAGCCGTCTGTAGCGAGTGGAGACAAGGATCTAAAATTAAATGTTTTGTGTATGGTGAACAATAATGCAATTATTATGGTAATATATCACTCATTAAATAACACGGTATTGATGTCCAGAGTGACTAGAAAGAGAGTACATGATCCCAATATTGTCCCTAAAAACAATAACCATTAATATACTGAGGACGGAACAGAGATGCGTCACAGGGCAACTTCTGAAATATCTTCTTATTAAAATGAGGACGGACATTTTCTTTGGCAACTCAAGCAAGAGGAGATTGCTATAAGGGTTATTTTATTTTCTGTAGCTCATTTTGGCTCAGTAATGACTATTTGCTTAGTCTTTTGGAAGGAAGAAAAGAGGCAGAAAGGGGAGACCAGGGCCCGTCCAGACACTTCTTGCTTGACGGACACACCTCAGTCTCGAGTGCCTCGGCTGAGCAGCTCGCTGAGGTCCAGAAACGTCGCTTTAATTAGTGGGAGCTGAGCGCATCTCTCCGGCCTAACAATGGAGGCCTGGAAGTGGCTTTGTTCACCAGGCTCACCCAGTGTTGTGGGTGTCACTGTCCTGAGGATTGTCTGGAATGGTGTTTTCTATTCAAATTTAGGGCAAAATAGCTTCCCTGTTAAATGAAAATATGCTGAATTATATTGAATAAAGCCTTATAGGGCCTATTAAAAATGGTTTGCCAGAGTATCAAGTTCCAAGTTTGACAATTCCGAATGAGGAGCGAAACCCTTATTTTGAATTCTTGATTTTGCTTAATGACTGTATATATAAATGGACAAAGCCATTAATCACGTGACACCATTCATTCCGAGGTGAAGACTCAATAGCACACTGAAGCCAAATAAGATGTTGTCTCATGGAGACATAAGATGTACAAGAGGAAGTGATGTCGTAGACTAGCTTAATGCTTGAGTTTTTATTTAACGAGGCAAGTCAGTTAAGAACAAATTCTTAATTTCAATGACTGCCAATGACTGGGTTAACTGCCTGTTCAGGGGCAGAACGACAGATTTGTACCTTGTCAGCTCAGGGGTTTGAACTTGCAACCATTCCAATTACTAGTCTAACGCTCTAACCACTAGGCTACCCTGCCACCCCGTAACTCAAGTTGACAGCCATTAGCAGCTAAATGATCCTTATAAACTTCTTCTGTGTGCAATTCAAAAACAAATAATAGGTTCAAGGACATAGAGTTTAAGTTTGTGCAAAAATAAATTCAGTTTTCACAATTCCTGACATTTAATCCTAGTAAAAATTCCCTGTTTTAGGTCAGTTAGGATCACCACTTATATTAAGAATGTGAAATGTCAGAATAATAGTAGAGAGAATGATTTATTTCAGCTTTTATTTCTATCATCACATTTCCAGTGGGTCAGAAGTTTACATACACTCAATTAGTATTAGATAGCATTGCCTTTAAATTGTTTAACGTGGGTCAAACGTTTTCAGGTAGCCTTCCACAAGCTTCCCACAATAAGTTGGGTGAATTTTGGCCCATTCCTTCTGACAGAGCTAGTGTAACTGAGTCAGGTTTGTAGGCCTCCTTGCTCGCACATGCCTTTTCACTTCTGCCCACAAAGTTTCTATAGGATTTAGGTCAGGGCTTTGTGATGGCCACTCCAATACCATGACTTTGTTGTCCTTAAGCCTTACTTTGAAAGTATGCTTAGGGTCATTGTCCATTTGGAAGACCCATTTGAGACCAAGCTTTAACTTCCCGATGTCTTGAGATGTTGCTTCAATATATCCACATAATATTCCTTCCTCATGAAGCCATCTATTTTGTGAAGTGCACCAGTCTCTCCTGCAGCAAAGCACCTCCACAGCGTGATGCTGCCACCCCTGTGCTTCACAGTTGGGATGGTGTAATTCGGCTTGCAAACCTCCCCCTTTTCCTCCAAACATAATGATGGTCATTCTGGCCAAACAGTTCTATTTTTGTTTCATCAGACCAGAGGACATTTCTCCAAAAAGTACGATCTTTGTCCAAATGTGCAGTTGCAAACCCGAGTCTGGCTTTTTTTATGTCGGTTTTGGAGTAGTGGCTTCTTCCTTGCTGAGCAGCCTTTCAGGTTATGTCAATATAGGACTCGTTTTACTGTGGATATAGATACTTTTGTACCTGTTTCCTCCAGCATCTTCAATAGGTCCTTTGCTGTTGTTCTGGGATTGATTTGCACTTTTCGCACCAAAGTACATTAATATCTAGGAGACAGAACGCGTCTCCTTCCTGAGCGGTATGACGACTACGTGGTCCCATGGTGTTTATACTTGTGTACTATTGTTTGTACAGATGAATGTGGTACTTTCAGGTGTTTGGAAATTGCTCCCAAGGATGAACCAGACTTGTGGAGGTCTACTGTTTTCTTTCTCAGGTCTTGGCTGATTTCTTTTGATTTTCCCATGATGTCAAGCAAAGAGGCACTGTGTTTGAAGGTAGGCCTTGAAATACAGTTTTCCATGTTGATTCAACGTCATCGCATTTAATTTGTTTGATAAAATGAGATGGAAAAACATTGATTCAACCCGTTTTTGCTCAGTTCATCTAGCTACTTTAAAAGTCTAGGTTACCCCTCTGGTGTATTGTGTAACGTCTGCTTCCAACTCACTCTCAAACACGTAGATTCCCTGAACGCAGCTCACTCTCCAGATCCCAATCACCTGAATTCTGATCACCTGTTCACACACTTGTATGTCTTAATCACACACTATTTAGTTCAGTTCTTTGCACCCCATCATTGGGTGGTGGTGGTTTTGTTTGTGTCACACTTCTATTCGGAGCTCTGGTTTTCCCGTAATTTAAACCTCCCGTCTATGATAGTTTTTGCCTGCCTCACTAACGACGCCTTTTGCCTTTTCCCTGCCTGTACTTTAGCCTATCGGATTTCCTGTTATCAACCTATTGCCCGATCTCCCGGAAGATGTTACTAGCCTTTTCCCTGCCTGTACTCTTGCCTTTTTGGACCCCCTGTGTATGACCTTCTACCTGTCCCTGGACCCAGCTACCTGCCGCCTCCTGTGGTCCTTTACAAATAAACACCTGCTGCGCCCTGCGCTTGAAATCAGCTCTCTGCCTCCCATCATGTTCATTACATATTGGAAGCAATTATTGGTAGGCTACTATGATTGTCCTCAAAACACTTTTTATTCACATGAAGATTTTAATTTTAATTTTATTTATTTCACCTTTATTTAACCAGGTAGGCAAGTTGAGAACAAGTTCTCATTTACAATTGCGACCTGGCCAAGATAAAGCAAAGCAGTTCGACAGATACAACGACACAGAGTGACACATGGAGTAAAACAAACATACAGTCAATAATACAGTATAAACAAGTCTATATACAATGTGAGCAAATGAGATGAGAAGGGAGGTAAAGGCAAAAAAGGCCATGGTGGCAAAGTAAATACAATATAGCAAGTAAAACACTGGAATGGTAGTTTTGCAATGGAAGAATGTGCAAAGTAGAAATAAAAATAATGGGGTGCAAAGGAGCAAAATAAATAAATTAATTAAATACAGTTGGGAAAGATGTAGTTGTTTGGGCTAAATTATAGGTGGGCTATGTACAGGTGCAGTAATCTGTGAGCTGCTCTGACAGTTGGTGCTTAAAGCTAGTGAGGGAGATAAGTGTTTCCAGTTTCAGAGATTTTTGTAGTTCGTTCCAGTCATTGGCAGCAGAGAACTGGAAGGAGAGGCGGCCAAAGAAAGAATTGGTTTTGGGGGGTGACTAGAGAGATATACCTGCTGCAGCGTGTGCTACAGGTGGGAGATGCTATGGTGACCAGCGAGCTGAGATAAGGGGGGGACTTTACCTAGCAGGGTCTTGTAGATGACATGGAGCCAGTGGGTATGGTGACGAGTATGAAGCGAGGGCCAGCCAACGAGAGCGTACAGGTCGCAATGGTGGGTAGTATATGGGGCTTTGGTGACAAAACGGATTGCACTGTGATAGACTGCATCCAATTTGTTGAGTAGGGTATTGGAGGCTATTTTGTAAATGACATCGCCAAAGTCGAGGATTGGTAGGATGGTCAGTTTTACAAGGGTATGTTTGGCAGCATGAGTGAAGGATGCTTTGTTGCGAAATAGGAAGCCAATTCTAGATTTAACTTTGGATTGGAGATGTTTGATATGGGTCTGGAAGGAGAGTTTACAGTCTAACCGGACACCTAAGTATTTGTAGTTGTCCACGTATTCTAAGTCAGAGCCGTACAGAGTAGTAATGTTGGACAGGCGGGTAGGTGCAGGTAGCGATCGGTTGAAGAGCATGCATTTAGTTTTACTTGTATTTAAGAGCAATTGGAGGCCACGGAAGGAGAGTTGTATGAATGCACCAATTTGTAAGTCGCTCTGGATAAGAGCGTCTGCTAAATGACTTAAATGTATGATGTATGTAATGTATGGCATTGAAGCTTGCCTGGAGGGTTGTTAACACAGTGTCCAAAGAAGGGCCGGAAGTATACTGAATGGTGTCGTCTGCGTAGAGGTGGATCAGAGACTCACCAGCAGCAAGAGCGACCTCATTGATGTATACAGAGAAGAGTCGGTCCAACAATTTCGGGACACTGTAAAGTCCATGGAGAATAAGAAAACCTCCTCCCAGCTGCCCACTGCACTGAAGATAGGAAACACTGTCACCCCTGATAAATCCATCATAATTGAGAATTTCAATAAGCAATTTTCTACGGCTGGCCATGCTTTCCACCTGGCTACTCCTACCCCGGTCAACAGCACTGCACCCCCAACAGCAACTCGCCCAAGCCTTCCCCATTTCTCCTTCTCCCAAATCCATTCAGCTGATGTTCTGAAAGAGCTGCAAAATCTGGACCCCTACAAATCAGCCGGGCTAGACAATCTGGACCCTTTCTTTCTGAAATTATCTGCCGAAATTGTTGCCACCCCTATTACTAGCCTGTTCAACCTCTCTTTCATGTCGTCTGAGATTCCCAAAGATTGGAAAGCAGCTGCAGTCATCCCCCTCTTCAAAGGGGGGGACACTCTTGACCCAAACTGCTACAGACCTATATCTATCCTACCATGCCTTTCTCAGGTCTTCGAAAGCCAAGTCAACAAACAGATTACAGACCATTTCGAATCTCACCATACCTTCTCTGCTATGCAATCTGGTTTCAGAGCTGGTCATGGGTACACCTCAGCCACGCTCAAGTTCCTAAACGATATCTTAACCGCCATCGATAAGAGACAATACTGTGCAGCTGTATTCATCGACCTGGCCAAGGCTTTCGACTCTGTCAATCACCACATCCTCATCGGCAGACTCGACAGCCTTGGTTTCTCAAATGATTGCCTCGCCTGGTTCACCAACTTCTTCTCTGATAGAGTTCAGTGTGTCAAATCGGAGGGTCTGCTGTCCGGACCTCTGGCAGTCTCTATGGGGGTGCCACAGGGTTCAATTCTTGGACCGACTCTCTTCTCTGTATACATCAATGAGGTCGCTCTTGCTGCTGGTGAGTCTCTGATCCACCTCTACGCAGACGACACCATTCTGTATACTTCCGGCCCTTCTTTGGACACTGTGTTAACAACCCTCCAGGCAAGCTTCAATGCCATACAACTCTCATTCCGTGGCCTCCAATTGCTCTTAAATACAAGTAAAACTAAATGCATGCTCTTCAACCGATCGCTACCTGCACCTACCCGCCTGTCCAACATCACTACTCTGGACGACTCTGACTTAGAATACGTGGACAACTACAAATACTTAGGTGTCTGGTTAGACTGTAAACTCTCCTTCCAGACCCATATCAAACATCTCCAATCCAAAGTTAAATCTAGAATTGGCTTCCTATTTCGCAACAAAGCATCCTTCACTCATGCTGCCAAACATACCCTTGTAAAACTGACCATCCTACCAATCCTCGACTTTGGCGATGTCATTTACAAAATAGCCTCCAATACCCTACTCAACAAATTGGATGCAGTCTATCACAGTGCAATCCGTTTTGTCACCAAAGCCCCATATACTACCCACCATTGCGACCTGTACACTCTCGTTGGCTGGCCCTCGATTCATACTCGTCGCCATACCCACTGGCTCCATGTCATTTACAAGACCCTGCTAGGTAAAGTCCCCCCTTATCTCAGCTCGCTGGTCACCATAGCATCTCCCACCTGTAGCACACGCTCCAGAAGGTATATCTCTCTAGTCACCCCCAAAACCAATTCTTTCTTTGGCCGCCTCTCCTTCCAGTTCTCTGCTGCCAATGACTGGAACGAACTACAAACATCTCTGAAACTGGAAACACTTATCTCCCTCACTAGCTTTAAGCAGCAACTGTCAGAGCAGCTCACAGATTACTGCACCTGTACATAGCCCACCTATAATTTAGCCCAAACAACTACCTCTTTCCCAACTGTATTTAATTAATTCATTTATTTTGCTCCTTTGCACCCCATTATTTTTATTTCTACTTTGCACATTCTTCCATTGCAAAACTAGCATTCCAGTGTTTTACTTGCTATATTGTATTTACTTTGCCACCATGGCCTTTTTGCCTTTACCTCCCTTCTCACCTCATTTGCTCACATTGTATATAGACTTGTTTATACTGTATTATTGACTGTATGTTTGTTTTACTTCATGTGTAACTCTGTGTCGTTGTATCTGTCGAACTGCTTTGCTTTATCTTGGCCAGGTCGCAATTGTAAATGAGAACTTGTTCTCAACTTGCCTACCTGGTTAAATAAAGGTTGAAATAAAAAACATTTTGTAGGGGTCCAGATTTTGCAGCTCTTTCAGAACATCAGTTGAACGGATTTGGGAAAAGGAGAAATGGGGAAGGCTTGGGCGAGTTGCTGTTGGGGGTGCGTTGCTGTTGACCGGGGTAGGAGTAGCCAGGTGGAAAGCATGGCCAGCCGTAGAAAAATGCTTATTGAAATGCTCAATTATGGTGGATTTATCAGTGGTGACAGTGTTTCCTATCTTCAGTGCAGTGGGCAGCTGGGAGGAGGTGTTCTTATTCTCCATGGACTTTACAGTGTCCTTGAACTTTCTTGAGTTAGTGTTGCAGGAAGCAAATTTCTGCTTGAAAAAGCTAGCCTTGGCTTTTCTAACTACCTGTGTATAATGGTTTCTAGCTTCCCCGAACAGCTGCATATCACGGGGGCTGTTCGATGCTAATGCAGAACGCCATAGGATATTTTTGTGTTGGTTAAGGGCAGTCAGGTCTGGGGAGAACCAAGGGCTATATCTGTTCCTGGTTCTAAATTTCTTGAATGGGGCATGTTTATTTAAGATGGTTAGGAAGGCATTTAAAAAAATATCCAGGCATCCTCTACTGACGGGATGAGATCCATATCCTTCCAGGATACCACGGCCAGGTCGATTAGAAAGGCCTGCTCGCTGAAGTGTTTCAGGGAGCGTTTTACAGTGATGAGTGGAGGTCGTTTGACCGCTGACCCATTACGGATGCAGGCAATGAGGCAGTGATCGCTGAGATCTTGGTTGAAAACAGCAGAGGTGTATTTAGAGGGGAAGTTGGTTAGGATGATATCTATGAGGGTGCCCGTGTTTAAGGCTTTGGGGAGGTACCTGGTAGGTTCATTGATAATTTGTGTGAGATTGAGGGCATCAAGTTTAGATTGTAGGATGGCTGGGGTGTTAAGCATGTTCCAGTTTAGGTCGCCTAGTAGCACGAGCTCTGAAGATAGATGGGGGCAATCAGTTCACATATGGTGTCCAGAGCACAGCTGGGGGCAGAGGGTGGTCTATAGCAGGCGGCAACGGTGAGAGACTTGTTTTTAGAGAGGTGTATTTTTAAAAGTAGAAGTTCAAATTGTTTGGGTACAGACCTGGATAGTAGGACAGAACTCTGCAGGCTATCTTTGTAGTAGATTGCAACACTGCCCCCTTTGGCAGTTCTATCTTGTCTGAAAATGTTGTAGTTTGGAATTAAAATTTCAGAATTTTTGGTGGTCTTCCTAAGCCAGGATTCAGACACAGCTAGAACATCCGGGTTGGCAGAGTGTGCTAAAGCAGTGAATAGAACAAACTTAGGGAGGAGGCTTCTAATGTTAACATGCATGAAACCAAGGCTATTACGGTTACAGAAGTCGTCAAAGGAGAGCGCCTGGGGAATAGGAGTGGAGCTAGGCACTGCAGGGCCTGGATTCACCTCTACATCGCCAGAGGAACATAGGAGGAGTAGAATAAGGGTGCGGCTAAAAGCAATAAGAATTGGTCGTCTAGAACGTCTGGAACAGAGAGTAAAAGGAGGTTTCTGGGGGCGATAAAATAGCATCAAGGTATAATGTACAGACAAAGGTATGGTAGCATGTGAATACAGTGGAGGTAAACCTAGGTATTGAGTGATGAAGAGAGAGATATTGTCTCTAGAAACATCATTGAAACCAGGAGATGTCATTGCATGTGTGGGTGGTGGAACTAATAGGTTGGATAAGGTATAGTGAGCAGGACTAGAGGCTCTACAGTGAAATAAGCCAATAAACACTAACCAGAACAGCAATGGACAAGACATATTGACATTAAGGAGAGGCATGCTTAGTCGAGTGATCAAAAGGGTCCAGTGAGTGGAGAGGTTGGTTGGGGGTCACAGCGATTTAGACAGCTAGCCAGGCCATCGGTAGCAAGCTAGCATAGGATGGAGGTCTGTTATTAGCCACCTCTTGCGTTCCGTCAGTAGATTAGTGGGGTTCCGTCTGGTAGAGGGGATTAATCCAAATCACACAACAACAAAAATAAAAACAATAGATATGGTTATAGAGGCCCAAGAAGAAAACATAATAGTAAAAAATAAATAAATTGTCCGATTGTCTATTCAGATAGCAGCCGGTAAGACAGCTAACGGTTAGCAGGCTGCAGATGGGCATTCAGGTAACGTCGCGACGGAGGAGCCAGCCGGATAACTCCTTCCGGTGGGGCTCCGCGTAGGCAGTAAAACGGGTCCGGATAGGTGACTGCAGCCCAGGAGTGATTGATGGAACTCAGGAGTGATTGACAGAGCTGGCTAGCTCCGGAATAATTGATGTTTGCTCCGGAATCGACGAAAGCCGATAGTCACACGGATAGCAGCTAGCTAGCTCTGAGATCCAGGTATGAATGTCCAGAGAGCAGTTGAAATCCAGGGACATGGAGAGAAAAATTGGTCCGGTATGTTCCGTTCCGAGCAAACTGGCGATAGATTTCCGAGCTAAAGGATAGCTGATGACCACAAACCGTGGTTAGCTGAATACTAATGATTTGCCAGTAAAGAAGCTAACTAGCTTCTAATTAGCTTCTGGATTAGCTTCTGGGCTAGCTTCTGTCTAGCTCCTGGCTAGCTTCTGGCTAGTTTCTGGCTAGCTTCTTGGAGTTTCTGGCTAGCTTCTTGGAGGATTACAGATTTGAGGTAAATAATAATTTTTTATAAATATAAATTGGTGAGGCGGGTTGCAGGAGAGTGTTTTGAAGATGAGTTGATGGAAAATAAATAAAAAAATGTATGTGAAAAAAGTTGTAAATATATATATATATATATATATATATATATATATACACAGGACACGACAAGACGAGGACAAAAGACGTCTGAACTGCTATGCCATCTTGGAACAATATTGACCACGAAGATTACACTTTTTCCATTCACTATAATGGGGGATCCTGTTTTCTGCTAACAATGCCTTCAGTTACCCACTAAAAAATATATATAATAATAAAACATTGCCTGCAGTACCGTGGTCGGCCTTGACCTTCCATCGCTTAAATGCGAGGGGGCTGTTGTTCTCCCTGGTTTTGCTTCACATTTAGGCCTAATAACGTTTATCCAATGTTCTGTGCACAAAAATATCCCAATATCTCTCTCATGGCATAAACTAATGGATGGTCTGATGCGCTCAAAGATTTTTTTTTTTTTAAATCTAGGTCGTCACGCTATTTGTGTAATTATGTATAACTCATTTTTGCATAGAAATCGAATTATTCATTGAGATAAAAATTAGAATCCACATTCAGTGCGACCGGACTCCTGCAGAATCCTATTGAATTTCCTCCTACTGGCTCTTTCGCTCACTCTCTCTTTTCTCTGAATCCCATGAGATCGAGAGTAGCCACTGCAGCTGCTATTCACATTTACGAAGTAATTGTGAATGAAAAGTCACTGCACGCCATTATGTTGTCCGCAGGATCATTGTTCATTTTCCCATCGCCATTGAAAACTATATTGAGGACCCGAGTGTTGCTATTCAGGATCTGTTGCCTGGTTACTAATAAAGGGGGAAATCACCCACTGTATTGGCCAAGATGGGCCGCAAGCCGGCCCTGTGTAACAATGCAACTTTGGAAAAAGGCGTTAATACAAGTTAATGACGCTTGTTCAACAAAACATTAATGGACTTCTTCACGGCATAAGACTGCGAATGAGAGGGACTGCCTCAGCACTGCACTTTAACATGTGTGTGTTTTTGTTCTTGAGAAACTCAAAGCGTTGTGTCCACTCCACACACACAAGCAAATACGTGGTTTATCTTCCCACTGAGAGGAAAATATCAACGGCTAATATGTGTAGGACTAAGCAGTGTATATTCATTCTTGAAGTGTGATTTATTAATACTAATTTGATCTTCATTATACTGAATGGGTACATGATTAATTGCCACATCAACAGGACTTGAAAGGGTCTGTCTGCAATAACGGCTGCTGGATTATGTATATAGTTTCCTCACAACATGGGAGAGGGAACTCATTGCAGTGGGGCTCTTGGAGCTTTGTGGATTTCTGACATTCTTTTCACTCTGACGTTTTTAAGCAGGCAATTTGGTAACGGTCCCATTTGTTGCACCCGCTTTTTAACTGAAGCGGACAAAGCTGTAGGTAGTCCTGTCACCCCGAGCAGAATAAAAAGAATCAAAGGATTTTTCCCTTAAATGGACTAATTTTCTCCTCGAATTATGAAAGTAATGGCAAGGTAACAGCCTGTGCTCTGTACCTAACGGCTTAATGCCTGCTAAACCCTTCCACGTGGCTCGACTAGTCGTGGCAATTAGAGCTCATTATAGACTCATAAAGGATCTCATTTGTGGGATTACTTAATAGACAATGACATTTTATCTTGCACAATTCTGGAAAAAGAATATTGGAGCTAAGATGGTGTGATGAGGGCGCGCGCCACACATCATTCCGGCTGGTTTGTTCTCTCTCTCTCTCGCTCTCTCTTTCTTTCTTCTCTTTCTGTATATCTTTCTTTCTTTTATATATATATATATATATCACTCTCACTCTCACTCTCTCATTTGAAACCGTTCTCCGTACCATAACAACCCAGAGCGCCTCTCGTGTCATACGCTGTGTTCACTTTATTATAGCAATTACAGACTGCGTGACAGACGTGTTTGTTTTCTGTCATTTATTCCATCTTAAAGTCATATTCTAATTCGTTTAAAGATGCCAATTCGTATCAGCACTGGTCACCCACTGGTTGCTCCCCCAAATTAGCAGAAAAACACAGACAACGAATTGACCATGTTCCCTTCCCTATATAAATCTAATTTACACGTAGAGCAATACAGACATAAACCCCACAAAAATATAAGTGTATGATCTTGGAGACATAGTTCAATTGGAAAATGTGCAGCCAACGTGGTGCTGTTTATAGTCAGTCCAGTTTGACCTCCGTATTTTAATCCTTAAACTGAACTATTGCAGCTTGTAGGCCTACTTACCATTTGTTTGATCAAAAGGCTAAATGGATGTTTGCGCCTGTAATGTTTGCGCCATTAACTCGCAAAGGGCGCGCGCAGCTCGCCTTCCCGCGCTCTGTCTGGAGGTTCGAGGCGTTTGTCCACAGATGAAAGTAGAAGTTAAACCCACTGGTGACTCACCCGCCTGGAGATCAAACTCGATAATTATTGTCACAAGATAAGGGATTAACATATTTCTGAAATAGCTGCCTGTTTACCCGGCATAAACCCACCATAACAAACACTTTCTAATTGAATCCTAATCACTGTTATATAGGCACCACCCAGACGGCAGGCATTCATAATTCTTAAACGTTGGACCCGAAATCTTTACCAAAAGGACGCATGCAGTGTATGATTATTCTGCAATTATTAGTCCGTTTAGTCACGAGATTTACAACCACAAATAAACGTTCACATATAAAGTAGACGTACGCTTATTATCACCATATACTAGGATAGGGCAATACAATTATGTTAATTATAAAGTAAATATCTAAGCATAATTTGCTCAATAATGGGAATTTTGTATCAAAACGAATAACCTGCTACAGTGTTATGGACGATCAAGTCTGTGGTTATACAGTACCAGAATTATAATTCGTTTGGAAATTTCACCCTTAGCCCTATGGCAACTGCTCACATTCTAGATGATAATGCGTTTTTTTTTGTATCTCAGTTTGCTGAGAGCTGTATTTAGAGACTGCGATTGATATGATGATGGAGGTTGATATGGTGGTTGGGGCTTTTCAACTCCAATAGGCTATTTCAGATGTTTGTAATTAAGTTTTATCTATAGACCTACTCTTATATGAATAGATGTAACCTATCGGTCAAGTTCACCTTTGAATCGAACGTGAACAGGTGTAGGCCCTACAGGGGAAACATTGCAGAAGTGCGCACTATTCAAATCAAATCAGATTGTATTGGTCACATACACATGGTTAGCATATGTTATTGGGAGTGTAACGAAAAGGGTCATCCACGCGTCACCAAGGCAGCTGATGATACTAGATAGATATTACTTTGCTAACTAACTTTGCTCAATCACATTATGTTTTTGTGTGACTTGTTATTAACATGGCTTTTCATTTGTGGTAAAATTAGCGAATGTGGAAATTTTGATTGGAAGTTCTCTGAGGCATCACGTGGTTTTGCAGAAGAGCATACTGAGCCGGGTGCGCACGTGGGTGACGCTAGGGCCAGCCCTCTCCGGGGTCCCTTTTGTTTAACTATCAAACATAAGCACCTTCCGAGATCCCGAGGGCTTCAGATGACAAAACGGCCAACATCTTGTGCAAGGATCAATACTGACCGCGTATCGTTCTGCAGCCATGTCTAGGTCATTTTATGTCGACTCTTTGATTATCAAGGACACGGTGCGACCCATACCTCTTAACGAGCATCCACGGCAAGACTTTCTCTTCCCCATCAGTATGCACTCGCCCACCATGATGACGGTCACCGCGCCAGTGTGCCCGTCCAGGAAAAGCGGCACTTTCTGCGTCTGCCCGCTTTGCGTCACGTCCCACCTCCACTCTCCCCGCAGCGGCATTTCGACGCTGAAGAGTCAGTTCCCGAGAGCGGAGCCCCAATATTGTCAGAGGACATCACACCACCAACAGTCTCCGCCACTTGCGCACCCTTCTGCACGCCCAGTCTGCACGCCTGTCTACAAGCCCATGTACAGCGTCACAGACCCCATGAGTTACCACTGTCTCTCCATAGGTAAGACTATGTGCTCTCTGACCACCTGTATCTGCAATATAACAACCTGTCAATTCAATCTTTGAAATTATAGCGACACATTTTAATTGAACCACTACATCCTGTCTGTTAGTTATTTAGTATATCCAATTACGCACAGTAAAACCAATGCAATGTATTGCATAAAACATGTACTGCAGTGTTAGAAATTTGGAATAGAACTATAATGGTTGGCTAAATTGTTGTCCTGTCTCCATCAGGCGCCTCTGAGAGCAGTCACATCCAGAATGGCAAGAGAATGCGCACGGCTTTCACCAGCACACAACTATTGGAACTGGAGAGGGAGTTCTCCTCCAACATGTATCTTTCCAGGCTCAGAAGAATTGAAATAGCAACTTATCTGAACCTCTCGGAGAAACAGGTGAAAATCTGGTTCCAGAACCGGAGGGTGAAACACAAGAAGGAGGGCAAGGGCACACAGAGGAGCACGCACAACGGTTGTAAGTGCGCAAGCGGTCACATGGATTACCCAAGGTCTGAGGACGAGGAATCTTTATCCCCTGCATCAGCGTCAGAGGAGAAACATATCTCCCCAATCTGAGGGCATCTCAGACTGTCACTGCACAGACTTCCATTACACTACTGGCACTTAGTCTACCATGGTTCATCACGAATTCTGCAACACCAGACGACCTCCGGGCCATGAGATGCTACTTTCAGTCTGAGAAGAAGTACTGGAAATATCCCTGGTTTCCCCTGGTTAAATTATGTAGGCCTATTCGTACGTTCATTTTATGTTAACTGTGAATACATGTTTTATTTGTTGAAACCTTTTTTTTAACAGTGACGCTAAATCCTTCAGGGTTCAACCCAACGTCAAAGTTGTACCTCCTCAGTGGTTGTCATACGATGCTTGATATCATTCTTATCACTGTAAATATGATGGCCGTTGATCCATTCTGTTTCAGTTCTTATTTTTCCACGTTAAATTGTATGTACATAGTAGACTAGTATGTGTATATAATATGTATATTTGTATTTATTCTAATAAAACATTGGTGAGTTGTATCTCAGACAAAACATTTTTATTTTAAGGGTTGGCATGGTGGATCTTTGATGCAATCCTTACAGGCTATCGTCATAGCATATTAGTAGAGCTTTTCTGTTTGATATATTTGTCAAGAAATGTATGTTTAGTCTGTATTTTGACTAAAATTTTAATGTAATATAATAATTACACACATTTTATCATGAGACCATTTCAAAGAGCATATTGGACGTCATCACAGGCAGGTGACCAGAGACGCTAAGATAAACAGTATCAGATTTCCATCCACGTTAACCTTAACTTACATCCTGAGGAAGATACTCTAGTACAAGGATCATCAACTATTCAGTCGCGGGCTGATTTGTTTTCTTGTGTGGATGGTCGTGGTAACATAATTACAAATGCGTAGATTGCAAATTGACCGCAAGAAACGCAAACAGAATGTTTGATTAAAACAACCATTGCTTACATTTGTATGTGATCACGTCTGTCTATTAAGCGTGGGAATACTTGGGAACATATTCCCCAAATGAAAATCGATTGGAGCTGATTTTTAGTCTTTATGTTCTATTTCTTTGCTCAGAAAACTTGTGAAGCCAAATAAAACTACCCACGGGCTACCAGTTGGGAAACCCTCCTCCATTATGTACACTGAGTTTACAAAACATTATGAACACCTGCTCTTTCCATCTCATAGACTGACCAGGTGAATCCAGGTGAAAGCTATGATCCCTTATTGATGTCACTTTTTAAATCCACTTTAATCAGTGTAGGTGAAAGGGAAGAGCCAGGTTAAATAAGGATTTTTAAGCCTTGAACAGGTATGTATGGTTGTAGGTGCCAGGTGCACCGGCTTGTGTCAAGAACTGTTTTGTACATCATGCTTAGGGTCATGTATAAAAATGCTGAGCAGGCCATTATTTTGGCTACCTTGGCTATATGCCCCTATCGGATGACAATGCCCCCATTCACGGGGCATGAGTGGTCACTGATTGGTTTGATGAGAATGAAAATCATATGCCATGGCTGTCTCAGTCATCAGCTCTCAACCCAATTGAACACTAATAGGAGATTTTGGAGCGCGCTTGAGACAGATTTTTCCACCATCATCAACAAAACCTACCAGCTCTCACAGTCTCACGTCAGAATTAGACGTTCATCCATGTTTCTGAAACATCAATATTCAAAGTGTTTAACTTTAAGGTTAGTAATCTATACTCATTTGAATAAGATCAAGAATCGATGGTTTAAAATTCTTAAAATGTATGTTCCTTGGACTAGGGTATGCAGTGTCCAACCCACAGGGGGGTGCTCCTACTCGGGTCGTTATATCCCTCTCTGAGGAGGTTGATAAAGAGTTAATTCACTGTTCATGAACTATACTGGCACTTAATGAGAGTTCACTTGTTTTCTATACTTAACAACTCTCACTCACTCACTCACTCACTCACTCACTCACTCACTCACTCACTCACTCACTCACTCACTCACTCACTCACTCACACACATTCTCATCAACCCCTTCCCATTATAAAAATATAAGACAAATTAAAAAAAAAAAAATTGTGATATAAAGCATTAGAGAAAACTAACATGTAACCTAAACTGACCTATTTCAACTCAGACTCAAATGCATAGGCAGGCCTAAGCCTAATATAATTTAAAATTGGTCATCTGAAATTGAACAAAAGTCTAAATAAATATGTAAATAAATATATTTCCATTTAAGTAGACCTACATTCGTTATTAATTATTTTTAAATAATAATTATTATTAACACCACCATTATTATTACGTTATTATTGATATCTGGGCTTTATTTGAACAGTAGCTACATAAAGTACTAGGCCTATAATTGATCCTGCCCACAACGCCATGTCCTGTTAATCCCCGGGATAATAGACATTTCCATTTTTGTCATTTAAGAGACACTCTTATCCAGAGCGATGTAGAGTTAGTGCATTCATTTTAAACTAGCTAGGCCTCTATCGTCCATGTTATGTTGCTTGACCAAACGGAGTTTAATTGCTGTTTCAGTCCCACGTTGGCTGATTATGCTGCAATTCCTTCGAAACCACAGAACAAGGATACATAGAACTGGGCAAAGGCTTTGACAGGTTAGATTGTTCTGCCTTGGGACTCGCATTTAGCAGTGGACCCCCGACGGCTGCAGACTCTGGGGGCTTTGAAGAGACAGCTACAGGGTTCCTCGGAGGGAGAGAGAACGATTTGGTCACTGTTTCATTAAGCACTATTTGAACCTTTCAGTTTATGGTAAATTGAAGGGGCACGCTGTAAATGGAAGGATTACGTAGGAAAGGCGATAGGAAATTATCTAACGGTTAATTTAACTCGTTTGAGTCGACGTTTGGGATACATTCCTAATTGAGAAGGGAAGCAGGTGAAGTTTTGGTCCCACGCAGGTCCATTCAGGCCAGGAATAAATTGTCTCTTTTCACATCCCGATGGTGATCATATATTATCGAGGGAAAGCCCCCTAATGAATATATATTGAAGTTCCTATTAATCGAATTAGAGTTCACCCCTTGCAGGTGTGAGAGTGAAAGACCACCGGCCCATTAAAACTGGTTAACAAAGGAACTGCAGTTTTGGGAAAGTCTCCCCCTTTTCAGACTCACGGCCCTGACCTCGAACTGTCAGTCCACTATAATAGCCTGAAGCTCATGTTTATTATACCTTCAGGCCATGGCAAGACTATCTGGGGAGACAAACGAAACTCTCAAAAACACCATCACAGTCGTGTAAGCCAGTCAAGTTATTGACTACAGTCAAAGAAAAGGAATAGCATGAAGCAGTTGTGTACATTCCTGTGGCATGACTTTAAACAAATCATAAACACTGATAAACCGTTTTCTATTTGCCCGTGGAAACCTCTGCAAGTAAACTTTTAATTAATGTGGATTTTTGATTTGAAGTACAATTCTGGAACTCGATAAATGTGACAACCTTCTCTTCTGAGTCCAAGGCCTTCGAGTGACTAGCCGTTTCACATCCGTTACACTCACCCCCCTTTTGACCTCCTCCTTTTCCGCAGCAACCAGTGATCCGGGTCAACAGCATCAATGTAACAGTATGCCTTTAAACCGTCCCCTCGCCCGAACCAAGGACCCTCTGCACACATCAACAACAGTCACCCACGAAGCATCGTTACCTATCGCTCCACAAAAGCCGCTGCCCCTGCAGAACAAGGGGAACCACTACTTCAAGGTCTCAGAGCAAGTGACGTCACCGATTGAAACGCTATTTAGCGCGCACCGCTAACTAAGCTAGCCGTTTCACATCCGTTACACCTGCGTAGCCTATAGGGGCCAGAGGTGTCCGGTGAGGAGCTTGTTTGTTTCAAATGATGATGAAACTGTGAATTCTGGACACGTGTCCCATCAATGCTGTCATTGATGACTTAGTCTAGTGGTATCCTGGTCACCACACAATATGTGCCAGTAACTTTAGCCATGCTCTTCATAATGTGCCTTTTCTAAAGTGTCCATTAATTTGTTGGATTAGAGTTACTTCTTATCATTTAGTGGCTGAATAAATTAATATAGCTCTACAAAACAGAGGACAATGAACTGAATATGATGATATCGATTAAATACATTTCAGAAAGACCAAATTGCAGACCACTGCAACATAATAATGATAACACCTTATTTTGATGCAGGGTGATGTACTTTAGCTCAAGTGACTTATGAATAACTATACCACCAGAATAGAGATGTTATAGGCCAATTGTTATATTCAGTTGTATAATGGCACATTTCTTTGTGTGTGTGTGTGTGTGTGTGTGTGTGTGTGTGTGTGTGTGTGTGTGTGTGTGTGTGTGTGTGTGTGTGTGTGTGTGTGTGTGTGTGTGTGCGTGCGTGCGTGCGTGCGTGCGTGCGTGCGTGCGTGCGTGCGTGCGTGCGTGTGTGTGTGTGTGACATAATCACTACCCTACACTGACAAAAGTAAAATTTCTTCAGTTGTTTTTCCTTGACTGATAAAGAACCTTTGAGTTAAGTGTGGGGTTCTTGACATGGCATCTGAGGTTCTTATGAATTCTAAAAGGTTCTTGAAATGTATGGAAGCCTGCAGATGTGTCCCTTTCATAGCACACAGCAAATTGGCCAGTGTTAACTTGATTTCTAGTGATGAATCAGTAGTTACATTAACACTGTAAAGAGTTCAATTAACACACAGTGGTGTAAAATAACCCCAGTGTTGGTGTTAATAACCAGAGTTGAACCAAAATCGCATCCATCATTACCATACAGGTAACTGCCAAAATAATGGAATCATTTGAGTAAATAACGGATACAAAGTATAATAAAAGCAGGTGCTTCTATACAGGTGTGGTTCCTAAGTTAATGAAACAATTAATATCCCATCATGCTTAGGGTCATGTATAAAATGCTGAGCAGGCCATTATTTTGGCTACCATGGCTATGCCCCTATCGGATGACAATGCCCCAATCCACAGGGCATGAGCGGTCACTGATTGGTTTAATGAGAATGAAAACGATGTAAATCATATGCCATGGCTGTCTCAGTCATCAGCTCTCAACCCAATTCAACACTTATAAGAGATTTTGGAGTGCGCTCGAGACAGATTTTTCCACCATCATCAACAAAACCTACCAGCTCTCACAGTCTCACGTCAGAATTAGACGTTCATCCATGTTTCTCAAACATCAATATTCAAAGTGTTTAAGGTTAAGGTTAGGCATTAACTCTGAATGGTTAAGGTAAGGGTTAAGGTTTGGGATAGACTTAAAAACATATAGAAAAAACACGTTTCTATCGCTGGACTCAAACTTTGGAATGCTTATTGTTATCTGCCATCCCTGTCAACTCCCTAGCAAAACCAAAACTTACTTGAAGTTAACAGCGCTCACTGTTGCCCCTAGTGGCCAGTTTCCACGCCCTCTCCCGACATTCTCGGACAGGGATGGACGTGACCTGGCTGAACAAAACACCAAATTATGGAATTCCTCATGGAAGAATGATGTCGCGTCCCTCCGATAGAGTTCCATACACTTGTAGAATCTATGCCAAGGTGCAAGTGAAGCTGTTCTGGCTCGTGGTGGCTTTCGCTACACTCGCATTAACATCTGCTAACCATGTGTATGTGACAAATAACATTTGATTTGATTTATGCTGGTGTTTCCTTTTTTTGGCAGTTACCTGTATTTCTCAGCATGCAGGTTGATATTTAGAATTCTTTGTTTCAATATCTTTGTTTTTTCATGCATATTGATTGATTACTTAATCCTATGCTACTGAAATATAAATAACATTATAAAAAAATATTCCAATTTGTTACATGGATTTATTGCACCCGCTGCTGAAATGGTTGCTCCAGTTTATATCTTTAAGGTAGTCTCATGTCTCCGTTTTCTCAACCCTGGCAGTCATTAAGGTGAAGAAATATTCCCGAACGCGGGATGTCCCCACTCTGGCTGGATCCCAATAGGATAACAGACATCACATTACAACAGAGCGTAATGCGATTTGCAGGAATGATATGGCCTGTGAAATGAGATTCAGCCCACTGTATTTGGGTAAAACTAGATTCCTCAAAATAAAGCCTTATGAAATATGTATTCTCGTGAAGAACTTAATTTTCATGGCAACATCATCACTTCGGACCATTAATTTCCTTTATTTAACATTAATTTAACAAGAAAACATATCCTTTAGTGATAGCCACTGAATTAAAAATGAATGAATTCAACGCTCATCTCTCTGTAACTAGCAAACAACAGTCATGGGTGGTACTTGTAACTCAAATATTCTCTTTTGTAGGCACCCTGGGAAATATGCAAACAAGGCCTAAAACCCGAAAGCAGGCAGATTTACCAAGGTTTGCGCTGATGCTAAATGTAACCTATATTTCCAGAGGGGAATGAATCACAAACTTAAAAGTCCCAACATGAAACTTACTGGCCTTACAGCCATGTTAATTTAGTTGTTTGTTTTAACCTGAAACACGAAACTTTTTCTACCTTTTAGCCTATTTGTTTGGTAAAAATGTGCACATTTTGAACAACTACAAAAGATTATACCTAAATCAGACATGCTTGATATTTACTAAATGGAATAATATATTGACATTATAAAAATTAATTCGACAAGAACAGATTCTTGGAGGCCTATATGTAGTCTTACAGAACCGTATTCAATTGCATAAGTTCACTATGACTTGTTGCATGAAATGTAGGGCTACTTCATCCACCTTTAGTACTCAAAGTGGTGTTTAATTTATTTCCTTTGTAAATACGTATGTAAAGCTGTCATTCACCATGACTGGCTTAGCTGATAAAATAACACCAGCGCCATTTATGGAACAACTGGGAACACATGTAAGTACACTCTTAAAAATAAAGTTGCAAGTTGGAACCAAATAAGGTTATTGAGAGTGATAGGGGAACCATTTTAGGATCTCTGAAGAACCATAAATGGAATGGCTCTTTTAAGAACTACACAACAATCCCAACCCAGAAATGTTTTGGACCTCCAAACACCGTCATTTAATAGCCCCTACTGGCCGATAGCCCAGTTATTCGTTTAGTGTCAGTCACGTGACTAGGGTCAGGTATGCACTCATAAGTGCACTCCAGGTTGTGGCCTCACTTGAATGATATATAGCAGGGACATACATAAACGTCCTAAACATTATCGCTGGGGAAATTTGCTCAGTAATGGATACCTCGGGTATTTATGATGGTGGGCGCTTCCAACTGCCGTTACGGGAGGAGTATGACTATAACCCGCCCTCCTGCCGCTACAGCGGCGACACCGAGCAGGTACGGATCCCCATTCCCGCTTGTGCCTCTGTCGAAAACGAGAGTAAGGCAACTTTACTTCCCTACGATCTACCTCCCTGTCAGCACTCGAGCCCTGGTCAGACCCAGGACCAGGACCAGGAATACATGACAGGCCAGGGTCGTGTACCGGACGACTACCATCCAGGAGACAGCCCAGTAGTGGGGGGAGAGTCCCTGGGACACTTGTCATTCTCCTGGATGAGGAGCTCCAGAGTTCACTCGTATCAATCACTCCCAGGTGAGCAGGCAACTTTGGGGCTACTTCATTATTACAATATTTGTTTTATCTGCATGTCATAATTGTGAAATTGTTCTCTATTGATTTTTATTAGGCCTACTCTTATGTTTTGAATCGATTTTGTGTCTGACAGGTTAAATTAAATGAGAGATGAGGGAGCAGAGCAAAGGTTTCACAAGGCATCAAAACTAGGCCTAACCTAGAATAAATATGTTTAAAGTATAAGAGTAAAAAAAATGCATACAAATCAAGATAAATTAACTGAAAAAATAGCCACACTCCTTGTAACCTTGTATAGTCTTTTTTTTAAGGTGGTCATTCCGAGAACACAGACCAGCACAAGCGGAGCCGCACCGCGTACAGCCGGGCTCAGTTATTGGAGCTGGAGAAGGAGTTCCTCTTTAACAAGTATATCTCCAGGCCTCGCAGATATGAACTGGCCACCACACTCAACCTGACGGAGAGACATATTAAAATCTGGTTCCAGAACCGGCGGATGAAGTGGAAAAAAGAAGAAATGAAAAAATAATAATCTGACCACCACGAACCGGAGAGGTCCAATAACAAATGCTAAAACGTTTAGAGCATCATATGACCCTGGGTTTGAAAACTATGCCGGATAATTTGTTGCACTCGTCTATTAAATCATATACTGTATGTCCTTAAACTTTATAGCCTACGTTAGGCCTATTCCGAGGTTCAATGAACAGTTTACAATTTGAAGTTGCGAGCTATTAAGTTATTTATACAGTTAATGTGCATATCTAAGTAATATTTTAAGTAGTTGCCACATTAATTTATAATATCTAACATTTTAATTGAAATGGATAAGATCACCCATTTGTTTCACTCGGAATGTATTGTCTAATTTATTTTAGACATACAACAGTTTACATAAATTAATCACTTGTTTACTGGGTTCTAAACCTGCTTGTTATGACAAAAGCATGATAGGCCTACATTAATTCATTATCCATGTATGAATCAATGAATGATTGTGTTGAATAGATTGAAGTCGAAATAGGAAGAATATTCATATTCTGAGGCAACCTGGTCTCAGAGCATTTCGTATTATTCTGTACATAAATCAGAGACACCCCATTTAGTATATGTTATGTTTTATATGGTATGCATTAATTTGTGGATGTCCATCACTCATTTCATATGATATGTTATGAATTGCAATTCCTATTAAATGTTACAAATTTTCACAACATACAAAATATTATGAATTTTCAAAATGTATGATATGTTAAGAATTCTAGCTAGTTGGCTAACATTAGCTCGCTGGCTAATATTAGCTAGGCTAGGGGTTAGGGTTAAAGTTAGGGTTGTTTAGGAGTTAGATTAAAGGGTTAGGAGAAGGGTTAGCTAAAATGGTTACGGTTAGGGATAGGGTTAGCTAACAGGCTAAGTAGTTGCAAAGTAGATAAAAAAGTAGTAAGTATTTGAAAAGTTGCTAATTAGAGAATTTAAAAAAAGTTGTCCTGAGATTCGAATTACCAACCTTTCGGGTTGCTAGATGTTTGCGTTATATGTTGGGAAATGTCTTCAAAACTAGCCACTAGGGGCAGCAAATGAGCAAACCATAAAGTGGGCAGGGGTGGTGGAAGGGTGCTATCCCATGACTCTGGTTCAGAAGTTTGCGTTATCAATCCCCAGGCAGGTTACTCATGATACTCAGTATTTGATGTCCATCCATGTTTAAAGGACATTATGAGATGAAATGGAAACTATACACTAGGGTCAAGTAGGTATGGTGCATGCAAGCATCTGCCTCTGGTTACATATTTGAATCCAGAAATAGGCCGTTGTTTTTTATATTTTTGTTTTAAGCTTATCACAAACCCTTACCATGGTCATTCAGAGTTAATGCCTGAATGTAACCCTGGAACGATTCAGAGAAGAAGCCAAACACTTCGACATTTGACATTTAGAATTTGGTGTTTGAGAAACATGGATGAATGTCCAAATCTGACATGAGACTGTGAGAGCTTGTTGCACTCCTAGTGGTGGACACTGGTTTGTTATTTTTTACCTTTGTTATTTTCACCTTAATAACCCGTACATGCTGACCAGACTGCCCAAGTTGTGTGTGCGAGCTTTGCAAAATAAATGTACACATATGTAATGGATGTGAAACGGCTAGCTTAGTTAGCTTAGTTAGCAGTGCGCACTAAATAGCATTTCAATCGGTGACGTCACTTACTCTGAGACCTTGAAGTAGGTAGTTCCCCTTGCTCTGCAAGGGTCACGGGTTTTATGGAGCGATGGCTAACGATGCTTCGTGGGTGTCAGTGGTTGATGTGTGCAGAGGGTCCCTGGTTTGCGCCCGGGTATGGGCGAGGGGACCGTCTAAAGTTATACTGTTACACATACATGTTATTCAGTCATTTAATCCAAACTGCTTGTGCGTGTCAACGGGCGTCTTCGTAGCCAGGTGCTAAAATAGAATTCGGAATAGAACTTGGTTCTATTTCAGACACTTGACACCCTCCAAGTCCCGTCTCTCACATCTACTCCCTGATTTTTACGAGTATGGGTGATTGAAAGGGGCGCAGTAGCCTAGTGGTTAGCGCATTCGACTAGTAACTCAAAGGTTGGAAGATCAAATCCCTGAGCTGGCAGGGTAAAAATCTGTTGCTCTACCCCTGAACAAGGCAGTAAACCCGCTGTTATTGAAATTAAGAATTTGTTCTTAACTGACTTGCCTAGTTAAAAAATATGATGGAGGTCCATTTGGTGGCCAAACTGTATCTTTAAATTGGTTGACAAGGTAAAATAACCCAATGTTTATCTGCCATGACAAATTAGCTAAAAACAGCTCGCTTGCTAAATATCCTTGAATGTTTCATATGTGTTTTGACCTCTCCCCATATTAATATAGTTGTTTCACATTTGGTTTTGTTATTTTAACCTAGGTGTTATGAACGCGTCTGCAGGGAATAGACTAAATCAACCTGTGCAAGATGGCACACTCACACTTAACCATTTGGAAAGAGTGCCTAAACCTAATGTTTTAACCCTTACCTTAACCATTCCGGAAAGAGTGCCTAAACCTAATGTTTTAACCCTTACCTTAACCATCCGGAATGAGTGCCTAAACCTATTGTTTTAACCCTTACCATAACCATCCGGAATGAGTGCCTAAACCTAATGTTTTAACCCTTACCTTAACCATCCGGAATGAGTGCCTAAACCTAATGTTTTAACCCTTACCTTAACCATTCGGAATGAGTGCCTAAACCTAATGTTTTAACCCTTACCTTAACCATCCGGAAAGAGTGCCTAAACATAATGTTTTAACCCTTACCTTAACCATTCGAAATGAGTGCCTAAACCTAATGTTTTAACTCTTACCTTAACCATTCGGAATGAGTGCCTAAACCTAATGTTTTAACCCTTACCTTAACCATTCGGAATGAGTGCCTAAACCTAATGTTTTAACCCTTACCTTAACCATTCGGAATGAGTGCCTAAACCTAATGTTTTAACCCTTACCTTAACCATTCGGAATGAGTGCCTAAACCTAATGTTTTAACCCTTACCTTAACCATTCGGAATGAGTGCCTAAACCTAATGTTTTAACCCTTACCTTAACCATTTGGAATGAGTGCCTAAACCTAATGTTTTAACCCTTACCTTAACCATTCGGAATGAGTGCCTAAACTTAACCTTAACCTCGAAATTTTACATTTGGAGAAATGGAACAATATAGAGCACCAGGAGCAACAAAAACACATCGAAATTTGCCGTTTGGAGAACGTGGATGAACGTCTAATTCTGCACTGATACTGAGAGCTTCTTGTTCCACATAGCCTTTGCCAGCAGAATGGTTGGTCTCATAAATCTTAAAGGCATCTGCAAAGGGTTTACCTTAAGGGTGTCAAGACCTGTAATTTGAGTACAAATTATTTTATGAGCGGTTTAAGATATGATTTCCGTTTTCGATTGTAGGCCAATTTTTATAAACCTGCGGCTAAAGATAACAAAATACCTTTTCAAAATGAAGAACAATGCATATTGCAACATTTTCTCTTTCAGGGCCCTGTCATAGCCTAACTCAGAGAAAGTGAAAAGAAGAAAAAGGGACCAGCAGGATGATGGCAAATACCCAGAACAAGGATGACTCCCCCCGAGTTTGAACAAACAATTAAGTCACTGTGTCACTTCCACTGTTTGTGCAAATGCAGGTTGCTCAGCAACACTCATCAACACAAATCAACACAACCGAGCGACTTTACTTTCAGCCAATAGAGGTTGGATTAAATACACGGTATTTTTTTGTAAAATCCTGGGTTATTTGTAAAACATCCATGTTGGCTGATATGAAAATGTAATTCTTTGAAGTTTTGAGGTCGATTTTTGCATCAGGACTATATTCGTTTTCAGCAGGTTCCCTTATAAATTGAAGTTCACTTATTCAAATATCTATTGGACTCATTCATTGTGTACTCTGAGGTCATCTGGACCAACCTTTTAAGCTAAATATGACGTATGCACAAGTCATTTTCATATTGTTAGAATACTAAGATAAGGATATTTGTGTTTGAATGGGAGTGGAATGGACTGCACCTTTTGGGTGCGGACCACTGTGTGAAACGATGAGAAAGCCCCTACAGTCCCAACAAGGGCGCGTTTCAGCAAGCTAGACGTCGACCACTGAATATGCTCTTGAGACAGTAGACTATGCCTAATCTTACGTAAAAGCCATGTGTTTGAATGTCTGAATGCTGATTGAAACAGCCTAAGATTAGACGAGTTTTGTTAGTCTATCTACGAATTACCTTACAAAAAGCTTAAAGCGGCAATCAGTTGTCAAAACAATAACAAATAGAGGCCCCCCCCTGTATCGGTAAAAATCTGAGGGACAGGGTCGAAGAAATGTTTACAACTCTCAAATTCATAGACAGAGCTATGGATGCAAGGACTGACCAACCACGATATCAAAATTATAGTTTAAACCATGTTTTTAAGTTATGTAGTATCTGTTTAAATGTAAAACAAGATAATATTTTGGTATCTGTTGGGGTGCGACAGTTGAACTAAGCTAATGAGGAATTTATAAGTTATATTCTTCAATAATCAATGAGTAGGCAACTACATGTCATTCATTTCTAAGTCCAAGAATGGATGTATCAACTGCAGATTGTTCCTCTGACATTACGGTTCACGACGGCAATATCGATTTCAACAGGCTATGTATCTTCACATTTCTGTGGTGATTAAGATACATATTTTTGGCCTATTCTAATTTAAAAAAAAGGAAATTTATGCCTTCATTGACATATATTCTGCCCAGAGGCAACACAAATATCCATATGACCTTATATATCACTGATTAGGACCTTTCATATAGCTCTATATAACAATGTTTTTGTCTTCATATAGCCTAAGTAGTGCAATCTCTTTGGAACTTAGAGGGCTCTCCCAAGCTGCTGTTTAGAAGTCTCACATGGCACATCCATAGATAGCATATTCCTATTCATTTGTATGGGTTTACAGTATTATAGGCTATTGAAACGGTCATTTTGACTGATGCTGGGTTCAGACACTTAAACAGGTCTGGAAAAACAGTTTGGGGTCAATTATTGACCAAAAAGCCTCCAGTTGAAACCAAAAACAATTGAATGCCCCCTTGTGGATGCTTGCTTCTCAGTGGAAGTAGGCTACAGGTAACTGCCAAAATAAAGTAAACACGATTAAATGAGGGGTACAAAGTATACTGAAAGCAGCTGCTTCCACACTGGTGTGGTTCCTGAGTTACATAAGCAATTTACATTCCATCATTCTTAGGGTCATGTATGAAAATGCCCAGTTGCCCATTGTTTTGGCTACCATGGCTAGAAGAGAGCTCAGTGACTTTGAAAGTGGGGTCTCAAAGGAGCATTGGGGGTTTAAAGGGTGCGTGTGTGTGTTTCTGTGTGTCAGTCACCAGATCTCAAGAGATTCTGGAGCAGTGCCTGAGACAGCATTTTCCACCACCATAAAAAACAAAAACAAAATGATGGAATTTCTCATGGAAGAATGGTGTCGTATCCATCCAAAAGATTTCCAGACCCTTAAGGCACATTGAAGCTGTTCTGGCTCGTGGTGGCGCAACACCCTATAAAGACACTTTATGTTGGTGTTTCCTTTATTTCACAGTATGCAATCTTTTCTTGTTGGCAATCAATAAATGTTATCATCCTGATCCCCAGTTGGTTATTGGGCTACACAATTCATGAATTATATTTCCAAATTATTACTATAGACCAGGGGTTCACAAACTTTTTCACTTTGGCCCCATCATTGGGGAACATCTGTAATTTTTCAGGTTTAATAAAGCTTATATCATCTAATTCCACAGGCCTACATTTTGCCATAGCATGGCTTTTTTCCCTTCAGTTTAAAGCTCATTCCCTGCAATTCTACACACTTTGCCATGGGTTGGAGAGAATATTTTGCAGTTTTAAAGGTTATTTCCTGCAATTGTACACTCATTCAATGTCTTATGTGTTCGGTGTGATATCTGAGTAACTCAAACATTACAACAAAATCAATGGGCTAAAACACCTAGCCAGTTGATCTGGAAATTTCTGAAAAGTTATAAATAGCTCTCGAAGGTCTGCAATGACTGACATGACAAGAGGAAAGCTGCTGATGCACTACCCATTTTCGAAAATGAACCTCATGCATTGTACTATTACAGCTGTCCAGAGTAAGTTGAATGTCCTTACATTTGTTGAAAGTCCTTACAAAATTACGTACTTTTTAGTCCTTACATTTTCCCTGACACCCAAAATTACTTGTTACATTTTGAATGCTTAGCAGGACAGGAAATGGGTCCAATTCACAATCTTATCAAGAGAACATCCCTGGTCTTCCCTACTGCCTCTGATCTGGCGGACTCACTAAACACATGCTTTATTTGTAAATGATGTCTAAGTTTTGGAGCATGCCCCTGGCTATCCTTAAATGTAAAACGAAAAAACTAGAAAAAAATGTTAATGTCTGGTATGCTTAATAAAATGAATTTGAAATTGTTCATACTTTTGATTCTTAAGTATATTTTACCAATTACATTTACTTTTGATATTTAAGTATATTGAAAACCAAATACTTTAAGACTTTTACTCAAGTAGGATTTTACTGGGTGACTTTTACTTTTGAGAATTTCAACAAGCATTTTTCTACGGCTGGCCATGCTTTCCACCTGGCTACCCCTATCCCGGCCAACAGCCCTGCACCCCCAACAGCAACTTGCCCAAGCCTCCCCATTTCTCTTTCACCCAAATCCAGATGGTTGATGTTCTGAAAGAGCTACAAATCTGGAACCCTACAAATCAGCTGGGATGGACATTCTGGAACCTCTCTAGAATTATCTGCCGAAATTGTTGCACCCCTGTTCAACCTCTCTTCCGTTTCGTCTGAGATCCCCAAAAATTGGAAAGCTGCCGTGGTCATCCCCCTCTTCAAAGGGGGAGACAATCTAGACCCAAACTGCTACAGACCTATATATATCCTACCCTGCCTTTCTAAGGTCTTCGAAAGCCAAGTTAACAAACAGATCATCAACAATTTCGAATCCCACCGTACCTCCTCCACTACGCAATCTGGTTTCTGAGCTGGTCATGGGTGCACCTAAGCCACGCTCAAGGTCGTAAACGATATCATAACCGCCATCGATAAGAGACAATACTGTGCAGCTGTATTCATCGACCTGGCTAAGGCTTTCGAATCTGTCAATCACCACATTCTTATCGGCAGACTCAACAGCCTTGGTTTCTCAAATGACTGCCTTGCCTGGTTCACTAACTACTTCTCAGACAGAGTTCAATGTGTCAAATCGGAGGGACTGTTGTCCGGAACTCTGGCAGCCTCTATGGGGGTACCACAGGGTACAATTCTCGGGCTGACCCTTTTCTCAGTATACATCAATGATGTCGTTCTTGCTGCTGGTGATTCTCTGATCCACCTCTACGCAGACGACACCATTTTGTATACATCTGGCCCTTATTTGGACACTCTTGCCCTTCTTTGGACACTAATTAACCTCCAGACGAGCTTCAATACCATACAACTCTCCTCCCGTGGCCTCCAACTGCTCTTAAATGCAAGTAAAACTAAATGCATGCTCTTCAACCGATCGCTGCCCACACCTGCCCGCCCGTCGAACATCACTACTCTGGACGGTTCTGACTTAAACTATGTGGACAACTACAAATACCTAGGTGTCTAGTTAGACTGTAAACTCTCCTTCCAGACTCACATTTAAGCATCTCCAATCCAAAATTAAATCTAGAACCGGCTTCCTATTTCGCAACAAAGCAACCTTTACTCATGCTGCCAAACATACCCTCGTAAAACTGACTATCCTACCGGTCCTTGACTTCGGCGATGTCATTTACAAAATAGCCTCCAACACTCTACTCAGCAAATTGGATGCAGTCTATCACAGTGACATTAGTTTTGTCACCAAAGCCCCACCACTGCGACCTGTATGCTCTCGTTGGCTGGCCCTCGCTTCATATTCGTCGCCAAACCCACTGGCTCCAGGTCATCTATAAGACTTTGCTAGGTAAAGTCCCGTCTTATCTCAGCTCACTGGTCACCATAGCAGCACCCACCCGTAGCACGTGCTCGAGCAGGTATATCTCACTGGTCACCCCCAAAGCCAATTCCTCCTTTGGCCGCCTTTCCTTCCAGTTCTCTGCTGCCAATGACTGCAACGAACTGCCAAAATCATGAAGCTGGAGACTCATATCTCCCTCACTAACTTTAAGCACCAGCTGTCAAAGCAGCTCACAGATCACTGCACCTGTACATAGCCCATCTGTAGATAGCCTATCCAAGTACCTCATCCCCCATAATGTTATTTATGTTATTTATGTAGCAGGGATCGGACCAAAACGCAGCGTGGTAAGTGTCCATATCGTTTATTATAAAACATAAACTGAACACTAAGAAATACAAAACAATAAATGTGAACATGAACGAAAACCAAACCGAAACAGTCCTGTGTGGTGACAACTACAGACACAGAAACAAACACCCACAAACCAACAGTGAAACCCAGGCTACTTAAGTATGATTCTCAATCAGAGACAACTAACGACACCTGCCTCTGATTGAGAACCATACTAGGCCGAAAGAAAAACCTAAACATAGAAAAACAAAACATAGACTGCCCACCCCAACTCACGCCCTGACCATACTAAATAAAGACAAAACAAAGTAAAATAAAGGTCAGAACGTGACAATTTATTTTGCTCCTTTGCACCCCAGTATCTCTATTTGCACACTCATCTTCTGCAGATCTATCACTCCAGTGTTTAATTGCTATATGGTAATTATTTTGCCACTGTGGCCTATTTATTCCCTTACCTCCCTTATCCTACCTCATTTGCACTCACTGTATATATACTTTTTCTACGGCTACGGTATTATTGACTGTATGTTTGTTTATTCCATGTGTAACTCTGTATTGTTGTTTGTGACAAACTGCTTTGCTTTATCCTGGCGAGGTCGCAGTTGTAAATGAGAAATTGTTCTCAACTAGCCTATCTGGTTAAATAAAGGTGAGAAAAAACTTACTTAAAAAAAACTTACTTACTTTTTTAAGGTATTACTTTTACTGAAGTATAACAATTGTGTACTTTTTCCACCACTGTATGGTAGTAGGTGCCAGGTGCACCAGAACTGCAACACTGCTGTGTTTTTTACACTCAACCATTTCCTGTGTGTATCGAGATTGGTCCACCACCCAAAGGACATCCAGCCAATTTGAGACAACTGTGGATTGCATTGGAGTCAACATGGGCCAGCATCACTGTGGAACGCTTTCGACACCTTGTAGAGTCCATGACCCAACACATTGAGACTGTTCTGAGAGCAAAAGGGGATGGGGGTGCAACTCAATATTAGGAAGGTGTTCCTAATGTTTGGTATACAAAGTGTAGACTGTAATGATTATGTATTAGGTAATGCTGGGAAGTGAGTGAGTGTGTGAGTGTGTGTGTGAGTGTGAGTGTGAGTGTGAGTGTGAGTGTGAGTGTGAGTGTGAGTGTGAGTGAGTGTGTGTGTGTGTGTGTGTGTGTGTGTGTGTGTGTGTGTGTGTGTGTGTGTGTGTGTGTGTGTGTGTGTGTGTGTGTGTGTGTGTGTGTGTGTGTGTGTGTGTGTGTGTGTGACGTGACAAACTATACTGGGTTGCACATTAGTGCCATACATGTCATTCCACTCCTGTTTAAAAATGTGGAATGTTGAATCAACATCCAAATGTAATCATATCATATCCATAGAACACCCTTATACTTGTTTACAAACACAACGTGATAGATGTGAGTTGATGCAATAAACAGTTATCACAAACTGCATCCTCAAGGGCCAGCTGACCTTTTACAGAGTTGGAAAAAGTAACACTGGTTATAGCCACGATGCGGTCTCTGAATCTTGATCAGAGAAATGAATAACTTAGACCAGAGATTGTCAGAAAGTGAGCTCTAGCTGGCCCATATAGGCTACACATGAAAATGTCTGAATGCAGTTGGCTACACATGAAAATGTCTGAATGCAGTTGGCTACACATGAAAATGTCTGAATGCAGTTGGCTACACATGAGCCCTAATACGTGTAGGTATCCAACTGATTTGTGCAGCAATGCATTGGTTCAGTTTTTTTTTGTATAGCCAATTTGCTTACAACAAATCACAAATCCGAAAATTACAATTAACTTACTATTTTAACGGACTGACGTTTTTGAATGTGTTGTAGAGTCTCTACACGTTTTAGGCACAAAATGTTGACTTCTTTGTTTGGAGAAAAAGGTACACTGTTTTTGTTGTTGTTGCGATTCTTCGTCTGAGCCAGGAACATGTGGAAGTCATCGTGCTGAGAGGCTGGAGAGATGTGTTTCTCTGCTAGGGAAGCGCTGCGGTGCGGGCCGGGCACCGCTGGAAGTGCCGCTGAGAGAGAAGCCAGGTCAACCGGCCTGGTCCTCTGACCTGGCTCCGTATCGCTGAGTGCAGTGAGATATAACTTCATAATGACCCTTTATCCTGTGTGTCTGTTAGGATAGCTTCATGTCTGGGGGTGAGGCAGGGAGTCACATATCACCTTCACAGAGTCCGTAAACAGGGGTAATGGTGTGCCAAATCTGCCAAAAAAGCAACTATAATTTTGTTGTTTTTCTTTATAAGCTTTTGCCCAAAAAACAAGAATGACTGGAAGTTATTCTATCTGAGAGTTAAATGAAGCAAATATGTGGTTGAGAGAGAGAGAGGGAGAGAGGGAGATTTGAGATGTGTAGTTCATGGTGTTGGAGCGCCCCCTATGCGCTATGGAGTCTTGGACGCTCATGTTTCCAAGTTTCGGGTTTTGAAAAGTGTCGATGATCTCTAGGCTATACTAGTGTTAGACCAAAACTCTCCAAATACAACCTATTAGTATACTATTGTTACTATTTAATTACATGTGTACGACAATCACATTTATTTGACTTATTTTAAACAATTAATAATTAATAAAACAACCCTGGTCATATTTGTACATTTGAAAGTGTGTTCCGTTTGCGTCTTTGCGCAAACATCCTTAAATGTCGCTTGATAACTCAAATGTATATTGCGTGCTTTCCTTCTACAATAGTCTCTATATCGGATTCTTATTTATCCCCCTTTTCCTACATCACTACATAGCAGAGCAATCTGACTCCCGCTCCAGTCTCACTGAGAAAACAGCTAGGACTCTTATTTTGAAAGGAACCACATGCTGGAGCGGAGTAGAGGGGGTCATTTCCTGAGAGTTATTTACTTTGAGCCAGATGATTAGTTTTTTTTGGGAAGGATGGACTGTAACGTTGAATCAATTACAGGTCGCTGTAGCTCAAGCGCATTTGTGAGCGCGGTCGTGGACGCAGACGGAGGGGTGCACATATGCTAGCTCTCAGAGTGAAGGACCGTGGCCATAGGATTACTACTACTACACTTGAGGAGAGGAGCCTTCACTGAGAGGAGCCTTCACAGGAGTGATTTTTATGCTCCCGATTTAATTCTACTGGGATTTATCATCGAGACGCAAAATCCAAGGGAATTTAAAAGGTTTGTATTTTAGACAAATTAGCTCATCTTTTTCAATTTTGCAAACTTTAATTTTCTCAAGAATCCTATTAATTGAGATCATTTTTATCTGAAAAAAAAATTAAAAAGTTACTAAACCACTATTAGGCCAGTTGAATATGTCCTTTGTGAAAATTCACAAAATAGCCTAGCTTTTTATTATGGCACAACATTGATTTTTTTCCCTGATAAGAAATTATTCATCAGACCGGATCCATCCATCACACTTTGGGGGCTTTTTATCCTAATTTCGCTACGAGGAAACATTTCACAAAACGTGTTTAAACTTTGAAGATGCATTAGCTTGCAGGCTATGTGTTACTTCTTTCTGCATTGAACGGGATTCACTTTTCCATGCAACATATGGTCTCACCCCGGGATGCCGAGCGGAGAAATGTTGCTACCTCGACTGGATATAAGCGCTCGATTTCGGCCTTACTGCTGGAGGTGTCACCTCGAGAACTGAGCCTCCATTGTGGGATAGCGCTGCCTTGCCCTCTCATCTAATGGGAAACACATTGGAAATTGGATTTCAAGTTATTTTCGTTTCTGCGCTTGGAATGTGTGGAATTAAATGGAATAATGTGCATTGGGATTTGCTTTCTGAGATGGGAAACAGGCTGTAGCCGATCGGATTTGAAGTTAGACACAAGAGTCATTTTGAGACCCACGACAAAAAAAAGTAGGGTAAGGGGGACCCCATTCCTGGTTGGATGTAATTTCAGTGCGCCAGACAACAAAATGCAAAAAGCCTACACGCATATTGTCACCAAGACAAGTATTAATAATTAGAGCACAATTGAATGATGCACTATATTTCTTAAGATTTAAATAATTGAGTTGAGCGCTGCACGAAAGTCAAATTTCGAACAGATAGAACAGTTCAAGTTTTTCATCAGTGAAACTCACTGCCTTGCTTGCCTCAATGACCCTCTTCATTTCGAAATGCTATCTTTATAAATCTCTCTGCTATATTCCCATGGAAATCAATTCTGCACACGTGGGATTGCATTTAACAGTTTAAGTGTCTGTGGAGGACAGTGAGCTGAACATCCCTCCCCCAGCTGTTGCTCCAAAGTATCAAGCCCAGAACGGCGCGTTTGGTAGGCTGCACATTTGTTGGGACTGTACTGTTGGTGGGGGTGAGGAAAATAGGGGAGAGGAGAACCAGCGGACAAGCGGTACATTTGCAGAACAGGCTGGATAGGAAATGTCCGGCACCAACGATGTGCGCAAAAGTGTCGAAGTATATTAGTCAGGATTCTCACGCTAATGTTTGTCTTACAGACTTCTCTTCAGGGAGGGCTCTTAATTACAGGCTCTCTAACCCTGGGTTTGATTTTCCAGTCATAATTAGCCAGTCCGGGATGAAACAGAGCGGATTCGCACAAACAACTCTCTTACAGTCAAAGTAGCAGCAAACTGTTATAAGACAAAAGGGATTTTGATAATGGATACAAAAATAATGTAGACTATTTTAATCGCCCCAATGGGAGAATAGCACAATTAGTAGATCATTTAAAATAATTATCCTATAGTCACAAATGTGTTTAAAACAATTAATAGATTAGAGTAAAACTGGTAGACTGCATTCATGTTTCCAATGTTTTCAGCGTTGAGCGCGCGCCTCTGCTTGGAGTTGCGTCTGTCTCTGATCATTTGCTGATGGAATTCAGGGTCCGAAATATCACAGACAGACAGACAGATAACACACAGACCAGGAAAATGTCTGTTGATCAGAACATGACCAAACGGCAAACTAGATTAAACCTAGATTAGTTATTTAACAGCTCAAAAACCTATATTGGTCGAGTTGCTTGGTTTTACAAGCCAACACTGAAAAACATAAAGATTCTTAAATGGTTCTTCCTCAGCTCTTAAGGTTCCTTGAATAACTCTTGCACGATAAATAACCTTTGACTTAAGTGTGGGGTTCTTGACGTGGCATCTACAGTTCTTTGGAATTCTAAAATATATTTAAATGTACTTAAGCCTGCAGATGTGTCCCTTTCATAGCACACAGACAATTGGCCAGTGCTAGTGTTGATTTGTCAGTGTAACATTCCTAGTGTTGATTCACGAGTTACATTAACACTGTAAAGGGTTAACGTCACATTCAGTGGCGTAAAAGAATACAGAGTTGAACCAAAACCACACGCATCATTATCATATTTCCCAGCATACTATATTGCAGGTTAATTTTTCAAATTGTTTGCTTCAGTATCTATGTTTTTGCATGTACATTGTTTGATTTATTAATCTTATTCTACTCAAATATGAATAACATCCATTTTTCTAAACGATTCTAATCTGTTACTTGGATTTATTACGCCCGTTACTGAAATGGTTGTTCCAGTTTAGATGTAGTAGTCTATCCAACCCTAGCAGTCATAAAATTAAAAAAGTGAGATATTCCAGTTCTGTCTTGTATTCTAATAGGAATTACACATCTCTTTGCAAGGCATCATGATGTAACATGCAGGCCTGATGCAGCCTCTAAACTAAGAGCTTTAGACTACTGTGTTAGGGCAAAACTAGGCCCTCTAAAGAAGGCCTTATGAATATTAATTATCTTAACTATTACAATTTTAATGATAACATAGTCACTTAGGATCTCAATTCGTAAAATCCACAGTACTGAACATGAATGAATTCAACAACCATGTCTCTGTCACTAGCAAACACATTCATAGGTGGTACTGGTAACTCTACAATTCACTTGAAAGGCTAGGGTGCTAGATTAGGCAGGTAAATCAATCAAATTGAAAATAGAGAAGGCCAGATTTAAACATTTCAAAGCAATAAGAAGAGAAGGAGCACACCATTTCTGTAGTTCTATATAGCCTAATGCACATCCAACTCATGTTGCTGCTACTAATGTGCATTGTATGGAGAAGACAAATACAGTTTGCAAGTTTGTAGCCTACCTAGCCACAGAAATATAATATTCCTTTTGAGGGGACTAGATGACATGGAACAAAGGAACTTTCCTGCTGGAGAAAGAATTTACAGCCAGAAGTTGCCTGATGCAAGCAAAACATGTACTATGTCGCCCCCTAGCGACTTCAGTGCCTGCATTTATTTTTTAACCTTGGCCTCCAATGCTATTCAACCATATCCAACGTTTTATGAAACATCTCCCAAGAACAAACCAGCGTAACCAGCGACTCATTGTGCCCTTTACAAGACCTGGCATGCCACAGTTACAACTGGAGAAAGGAGAAGGGCAGCCAGTCTAAATGCTGTGCTGGAGCAATAAAAGTCCACCCATTGATTTGAATTGAGCAAATTGCAATGTTTTCCAAAAAGACATAGGTATCTTCTGACATGAGTCAATGTATTTTCTCTTCGCTTAGGCTGATAGTTTTGTTTTTGCAACATCTGGTGGAACCATGTTTGACCTGCCTGTGTTTCTACTCTTCCAGCTGAATGAACCATCCGTGACCATGGATGAAATGAAGACGTGTCTCATCATTGGGGTGGTCTTGTTTGGATTGTTATCGGGTAAGAGGCTCATTTAAATAAGTCAAAACCTTTCTATCACCTGGGGGTGTATTCATTAAAACATTTACTCCAAAAGGAAAATGTTTCGCAACGAAAAACGAGAGTTTATATTGGACATATTCAGGTAGATCCCTCCTCATTTTGTTTTCCGTTTGATCGGTTTGGTTCTTAAACAGTAAACGGTTTCTGTTCCAAGATGTAATGGATACACCTCTGGGTGTGTTCATTAGTCAGATTCCGTTGCGAAACAAAACAATCTGCCTTTTAGTTTGAGTTTTATCACTGTTAAAAACCTGTATGTTTTTGTATTGATGACCCTATGGACGCTCAGTGAACTGTTGCGCTTTCCTTTAGTTACCTGCGGACTGACGCCACCGACCATTGTGTCAACTGAAGATGAGTTTGTTCTCGAGCCACTCTCCGTCTTCAACATCAGCTGCACTAGTAAAAGGAACGTTGCTTGGGTCGAGCCCTTACCGGTCGACACATTCGTTTTGCCTGGCTATTACACAGCCACGCTCTTCATCTATAACGCTTCTGTGACGCACACCGGATATTACATCTGCAAATACCAAGACGAAGAGGGCGATGAAGAGGATGATGAAGACAATGAGGCAGTCATATACGTTTTTGTCCCAGGTAAAATTAGGTGGAAATGGTTGTCATTTCCATGCACCATCACTTTATTCCATTCTATTCTACTTCCCATAGATTGCAGTTTCTTTTGACCGAACAAACTTGTTTTGCCTTGTGCAGATCCCAAGGTTCCGTTCGTGCCCGAGGAGCCAGATAGCATGGTAGTTCTAGTCTATCCTGGTGAAACCATCATCCCATGCAGGGTGTCAGACCCTCGATCCCCGGTGGTCCTAAAGAGTGCTCCCAGTGGAGTAGAGGTGGACGCTGCTTATGACAACAAGATCGGCTTCATTGGCAACCTGGACGCTGGACTCTACGTCTGTGAGACCATCGTGAACGGCGTGGCAACGACCAGTGACATCTACACCGTGAAGGACAACAAACGTACGTCCAGATGTGGATGATTTGGCTGCGCTGCTTAGTTTTCATATCCCATTGGTTGTAATGTACACATGGCTATACGCCGCTTTGGATAAAAACATATATTTTATTATTTAAAAAACTGTCTTTGTTTACCAGAGAGAGAGAGAGAGAGAGGGAGGGAGGGAGGGAGGGAGGGAACGAGGGAGGGAGGGAGGGAGGGAGGGAGGGAGGGAAGGAGAGATCTGACTGCATTGAATAAATGACATCATGTCATTAGTACCAGGGGAGATGACTTCACATGGTTGTTGTCAGACAGACGGAGAGAGTGTGATTGGCATCAGCCTGCAGTGAACTCTGAGAGGGGGATGACCTCATGGCTGTCAGGGGGAGCAGTTGACCATGCAGGGACCTGTAGATGACCATATTGTCCCTGTTGACTGTATTGTTCCTCCCTCCCGTGGTGGTCTGTACAGTGATGGAGGACTTCCATGTGGAGGTGAAGGCCAGCGAGGAGGCAGTGAGACTGGGGGAACCCTTCAACATCACCTGTGTGGCACCTCCAGGACTGCCCTACCAGCAGCAGTGGATTCACCCCATGAAACAGGCAAGGGCCTTATCCCTCTCCGTCTCACTCTGTCTTTCTGTCTGTCTGTGTTTTTCACTCCTCCCACACCCTCCCTCTTTCCTCTACTTCCTCTCCCGTGTTGGCCTCCGCTCTTGCCTCCCTTTGAATAATATCTATATCTCCTTGTCGTCCGTTCTCCATAGCCCACTTCTCTTCCCTCCTTAGTATGTCTCCTTCTGTCTCTCGATCCAGCTCTCCTTCTCTCTGTCCATCCTTTATCCCTCTTGGTGTCACTGCGTCTGATTCATCTCCCCAGTCTTCTTGTAGTGATGAATGGCTTGGGCTCAGGCACAGTGTGGGTCCGCGTAACATAACTCTGAGGATGGATGGGCCTTAGTTGTTAAAGGTTTGTGTCACTAAGTACAGCTGTATCTCAGCGCCGTGTCCATTACCAGGGCTGGAGCCAAGTAGTGCATCATGGTACTATAACCCCAGTCAGACAGAGGGAAGGAGTGAGACAGTTGTTTGTTCAAAAACAGGGCAAATGGTTAGAAGCAAGAAGGAAGTTCAAAGGAGATTTGGGAAACGGTGAATCACGTGACCTCTGTGACCTCTGGATGTGTAGAGCAGATATGCGCCCCCGCCTCCCCGTAACCCCAGTGAACGTAGGATGTGTGTGCATGTGTTTGAGCATTGAGTGTGTGTCAGGCCAATGGCATGTTTATATGAGGTAATGAGAGTGTGTCCATTCGTGTGTATAGTCGTGCGTCATTCAGTTCATTTAAGTTTGTGTGCCAGTGTATTGTGATAGTAGCATGGGTAGTGGATAGAGACTTTTGTCTGAAGTGTCTATGTTGATTAAAATGTACGTTGTCACCGCCGTCTTTGTGTGCACTGTTCGGTAATCCCTGCATGGCGTTGTGACAGAGCGTCTGTTTTCGTGGTGGGATTACTCCAAGCCCTTTTCCAGAGACAGTTAAGGTAACTAGAACTCAGGACTTCTGACTCTTGGCTTTAGTCTCAGTTGCAATTACAGGCTTTTAAAAGCCTTGGGTCCTGATTTATCTCCTGTGGACCAGCACGTGTTTTAACCATCAGCTCACAGACAGACAGAGAGACCTGCTGCTCTGACATACAGATTTAAACACTACACCTGTAAAAAGGCGGAGAAGAGTATAGAGACAAGATATTATATTTCCTAAAGACGGGGATAGACGGTGTGTGTGTGTGTTTGTGTGTGTGCGTGTGTGTGTGTGTTTGTGTCTACAGTGGTTTTAATCTCCTGTCCTCTTGTTCCTCTATCTAGGCTGTGGATGCAGTCCAGTTGAAGCAGGCTCTGCCTGATAGAGTGGTCTACACCCTCAGTATCCCAGCAGCCTCCTCTCAGGACAGTGGGGTGTATGAGTGCTCCATCACCAACAACTTCAGTGGAGAGATCAGAGCCAACATGGTGGCTGTCACTGTCTTCGGTACGCTTGCTCGTCCTTGTGGCCAATTCAAATTGTTATTGGAAAAATATGAGAGATATTTATCGCCAGTCAAAGCATGCATTGTAGACATTTTGTCTTAAGACATTGCCTATCCTTCAAAAACATGTATATTTATTACCAATACCACTTAGTTGTAGATGCATTAAACAGAAACGACTTGGGATTTTTTCAAGATGTATTCGAATCCAGCTGATATTTGGTCGGAGTCTTTAAAAGTAGTCACATGAATGCGTAGAGTTAATTCATCAAGCCGGTCAGTGTCAGTATGAGGCGCTAGAGGGAAGGGGTTCTGCAGTCTCCCTACAGTAGAGTCGAGGCACACCTCTGCTTTCATCATCAGCCCCGATGCTTTATGGGATGGCTTCAACAGATGTGTGCCAGACTTTCATTTCTCTTTTTCGGTTTCTCTTGTCCTTCCTTTGGGGTGTCCCCCCTCTGTTCCTCTCTCTTTCTTCTACTTCCTCTCTTTTGCACCCCTCTCTGTAGAGGAGAACTCCTTTGTGATGTTGGACCACAGTGGGATTGGAGCGGTGGAGTTTGTCAGTATGATGGAGGAGACAGAGTTCACCATCAGTATTGAAGCCTTCCCTGCTCCTAAAGTCACCTGGCTGAAAGACGGTATCGCCATCACTGAGAACAGCTACTTCCTCACCAAGACCAGACGTCTGGCGGGCAACCAGTAAGATCATAACATTTGTATATAGCAACGCCGGTGTCTGTGTGGTGTGTGCTGCGCTGAGCTATGTGGTTCTCTGCCCATCTCTCAGCTATCAGAGCACTCTGACTCTTCGGCAGCCACTAGAGGAGGACAGTGGGAATTACACCGTCGTGGTCCTCAGCAGCGCTCACACTGCCCGGTTCTCCTTCACCCTCAAAGTGAAAGGTGAGGATAACCTCAAGCTAAATGAAAATGCACTTCTACATGTGTGTGAACGTGCATTTATGTTTCTGCGTCTTCAAATGTGTTAGCAACGGAATACGTCTGTGTGTGTGTGTGTGTGTGTGTGTGTGTGTGTGTGTGTGTGTGTGTGTGTGTGTGTGTGTGTGTGTGTGTGTGTGTGTGTGTGTGTGTGTGTGTGTGTGTGTATTATCCCAGTATCGTCCTAAATATGACAATATGTCTGCCTGTGTGTGTCTTCCAGAATCAGGCCCTGTACTGTTCCAGCCAGCCTCAGCGCCAGTGCTGTTCCCCCAGAGAGAGGAGTGGATTGTTCCTCTCCACACCCCCTTCACCCTGACCTGCAGGGGCGAGGCCGAGCTGGCCTGGGACACGCCCGTCTACCTATCAGAGCAGACCGAGGAGGACAACAGCGGCCTGTTCATCACCACGGTTACCGTAGAGAACGCGACAGCAGGGCACACTGGCTTCTACACCTGCTTCTACAAAGGAGGGAACTCCACTGAGGAAGGAGAGGACAGCAGCATCTACATATATGTGCCAGGTATAGGGAAGACAGCACTGTGGTGCTGGATTTACATGTGTGCTAGCAATTTGTATTATAGGAAACTTCCCATGCCTTCTTCTCTCTTCCTCAGATCCAGAGGTGCCCTTCGTACCCTCGCTGGTGCCCTTTGGCAACCACGTCCTGAATGGTCACGATGAGATGGAGATCCAGTGTCGCGTGTCAGACCCCGGTGCCAATGTGACCCTGGTCAACGCTGATACCCAGCAGGCCGTGCCCATGGTGGTCTACGACAGCAAGAGGGGCGCCGTGGGCTTCTTCAGCGCAGGAACCTACGTCTGTAAGGCCCTCGTCAATGGAGAGGAGCACCTCAGTGAGGAGTACATCGTCCACGGCTGGGCAGGGGGGTCGGAGCTGCGTGTGGAGCTGAAGGCCCAGAAGACAGCCCTCTTGGTGGGAGACACCATCACTGTCATTTGTGTGGCCCGGGGGTCTGAGATACTGGAAGACCACTGGAAGTACCCTGGAAAACTGGTAAACAAAAGCACATGCATAATTATTATTCTCTTATTGGAGAGGAAATTCATTGACTCATTTCAAAATGCATTTGTTTGTTTGATTATAAATGGGTCTAACTTGTGTGTGTCTGTGTGTGTGTCAGGCGGACCGGGGCTTGAAGTCGGTGCGTGAGAATAAGAGGGACCAGGAGATCCAGTACACGTTGACTGTCCCCAAGGCCTCAGCCAAAGACAGCGGTATCTACGTCTGCTCCATCACTGACATCATCAGCAACGAGAACCAGACCAAGCAGCTGGCCATCACTGTCTATGGTACGTTTGTGTCACTGTTTAGTTACCTAATAACAAGGCAATAGAATCCTGGTTTATCATCTTGCTATAAGTACCTGTAACCGTTACATAATGTATTCATGGTTCGAATCTCCATTTTCTGTCCTGATAGAGAGGCCATTCGTGTCGCTGCGCCCGGCGTTCAGTTCACAGGAGTCAGCAGATTTGGATGAGGTCAGACAGTTCCAGGCTGACATTGACTCCTTTCCCAGCGCTCAGGTCACATGGCTCAAAGATGGCCTCCCTCTCAACGACGTGGCGGCTGAGATAACCACCAGCCTCCGGCAGGTCAGCGAGACCAGGTGAGAAAGACTGCCACTCAACAACACCTAAATACTCGCACACTACACTCATTGGCTAATAACATGTTCAGGTCAGCAAGATCAAGATCATGGCTATTATTAAAGTCTGGTGTTGTTGTGAGATGTTAGTGGAACGAGTCTCTCGTGACAGACTTAACAGCGTGCTCATGGTTGCCATGATTAGAGTGTAATCATACATGTTGTTTGGACTCTGTAAGGTACCAGAGTGTTCTGACCCTGATTCGGGCCAAAGAGGAGGACAGTGGGAACTACACCATCAGAGTGCAGAACGGGAACCAGACCCACAGCCACAACTTCAGCCTGCAGGTCAAAGGTGAGGCAGAGGAATGCTCCAACCACTTCATTTGGATTGACCTTTATTTTACTGACGAACAGGGCTCCCATACTCCCTGACACTCCCACCTACCCACCTCTCTCTCTCGCTCCCCCTCTCTCTGTGTCTGTATGGTGGTCTGACCCCCTGTTCCCTCTCTCTGTGTCTGTATGGTGGTCTGACCCTCTGTCTGTGTCTGTATGGTGGTCTGACCCCCTGTTCCCTCTATCTGTGTCTGTATGGTGGTCTGACCCCCTGTTCCCTCTCTCTGTGTCTGTATGGTGGTCTGACCCCCTGTTCCCTCTCTCTGTGTCTGTATGGTGGTCTGACCCTCTGTCTGTGTCTGTATGGTGGTCTGACCCCCTGTTCCCTCTCTCTGTGTCTGTATGGTGGTCTGAACCCCTGTTCCCTCTCTCTGTGTCTGTATGGTGGTCTGACCCCCTGTTCCCTCTCTCTGTGTCTGTATGGTGGTCTGACCCCTGTTCCCTCTCTCTGTGTCTGTATGGTGGTCTGACCCCCTGTTCCCTCTCTCTGTGTCTGTATGGTGGTCTGACCCCCTGTTCCCTCTCTCTGTGTCTGTATGGTGGTCTGACCCCCTGTTCCCTCTCTCTGTGTCTGTATGGTGGTCTGACCCCCTGTTCCCTCTCTCTGTGTCTGTATGGTGGTCTGACCCTCTGTCTGTGTCTGTATGGTGGTCTGACCCTCTGTCTGTGTCTGTATGGTGGTCTGACCCCCTGTTCCCTCTCTCTGTGTCTGTATGGTGGTCTGACCCCTGTTCCCTCTCTCTGTGTCTGTATGGTGGTCTGACCCCCTGTTCCCTCTCTCTGTGTCTGTATGGTGGTCTGACCCCCTGTTCCCTCTCTCTGTGTCTGTATGGTGGTCTGACCCCCTGTTCCCTCTCTCTGTGTCTGTATGGTGGTCTGACCCCCTGTTCCCTCTCTCTGTGTCTGTATGGTGGTCTGACCCCTGTTCCCTCTCTCTGTGTCTGTATGGTGGTCTGACCCCTGTTCCCTCTCTCTGTGTCTGTATGGTGGTCTGACCTCCTGTTCCCTCTCTCTGTGTCTGTATGGTGGTCTGACCCCCTGTTCCCTCTCTCTGTGTCTGTATGGTGGTCTGACCCCCTGTTCCCTCTCTCTGTCTGTATGGTGGTCTGACCCCCTGTTTCCTCTCTCTGTGTCTGTATGGTGGTCTGACCCCCTGTTTCCTCTCTCTGTGTCTGTATGGTGGTCTGACCCCCTGTTCCCTCTCTCTGTGTCTGTATGGTGGTCTGACCCCCTGTTCCCTCTCTCTGTGTCTGTATGGTGGTCTGACCCCCTGTTCCCTCTGTCTGTGTCTGTATGGTGGTCTGACCCCCCGTTCCCTCTCTCTGTGTCTGTATGGTGGTCTGACCCCTACGTTCCCTCTCTCTGTGTCTGTATGGTGGTCTGACCCTACATTCCCTCTGTCTTTGTCCAGTGCCTGCAGTCATTGTGGATCTGATGGACCTCCACCATGGCTCAGCCTCAGGTCAGTCTGTAGTGTGTATCGCTGGAGGCATGCCCACTCCTAAGGTGGAGTGGTTCATCTGCAAGAACATCAAACAGTAAGGGCACACTCTCACGACGCTGCCTTCTTCCTCTTCATCTCTCCATTCCATCACTTTCAGTCCAACAATAGCCCGTTTTCTTTGTACATTGTTCACCTCTACCTGGCCACTTCATATGCTACTATGCCCAATGTGACAATGTCATGGTATCATTTGGTCTCATGTCTTTACCCTTCCTTCCTTCCTTCCTTCCTTCCTTCCTTCCTTCCTTCCTTCCTTCCTTCCTTCCTTCCTTCCTTCCTTCCTTCCTTCCTTCCTACCCTGTCCAGCTGTGCCAACGACTCGTCTGAGTGGGTGCCCCTGCCTACCAACAACACAGAGATCACTGTGGAAGCGCACATCGACCAGGACAACCAGCTGGAGAGTCAGGTGATCTTTGGGCATCTGGAGAACACCTTGGCTGTTCGCTGCCTGGCCAGGAACGAGATGGCCACCGTCAGCAGGGAGGTCAAACTGGTGTCACAAGGTGAGACATACACTCACTAAGTCACACTTACCTCCTCCTTCAGGTGAACAACAAACACGGTTGGCAGAGTGTGGTGAGTCGATTTACAGTATCTTAGATTGCCATTTTGCCTGCGGTATATTTTCTTCCTCCTGTGGTCTCGTCTTTTACTCGCTGGTTTCTTCCTGTAGTTGCTTCCCTTTGTGACACTTGAAATGTGATAGGCGTTGAAGAGACTTTGCTGGGCTGTCAGTGTTGAGGCAGCTGTCTGGTAAAGCTACTGTATCTGTGGTGGGGCAGCGTGTCCCACACTGTCATTGTGCAGCTGTGTGTTAGCCTGGGAGACTTTTACTGTGAAAAGTGAATCCCCGGTAGTTTAAGCCATTTGGCCCCTCCAGCTGTGCCCCCGTCCCCCACACCCTGCCCATCTCCTTAATCCCTTCAACAAACCGTTTGAGGCCCCACTGGCTTGGCTGATTGGGTGTGAGACTGCATGCTGAACTATACAATTTAAATAGGGTATTTGGATTGCCATGTTGAAGTTCTTCATATTTGACCTCATTTGATGTTTTTCAGTTCATAAAACTAACATTCCCATATTGACTTAACATGGAGAAATCAATGTAAGTCAATATGGGAATGTTAGTTTGATGAATTGAAAAGCATCAAATGAGGTCAAATGTGAAGAACTTTTGTTCTCTGTGGCATTCTCCATGTTGTGCTCTCCATCTCGTGTGTGTGTGTGTGTGGTGGTTCTCTTCCTGAACAGACCCTCACTCAGAGCTGACTGTAGCTGCTGCTGCCCTGGTGCTGCTGGTCTTTGTCATCGTCTCACTCATTGTTCTGGTCATTATCTGGAAACAGGTACAGCAGATGATCAATGCCCCTCACACACAAGCACAAACCCACCCACTCACTCACTCACTCACTCACTCACTCACTCACTCACTCACTCACTCACTCACTCACTCACTCACTCACTCACTCACTCACTCACTCACTCACTCACTCACTCACTCACTCACTCATCTACACTTTAAGTGTCCTAGAGCCGTAGGTACTGATCTGTTTTGCTACGTCCTCTGTCCTCCAGAAGCCTCGCTATGAGATCCGCTGGAGGGTGATAGAGTCAGTGAGCCCTGATGGCCATGAGTACATCTACGTGGACCCCATGCAGCTGCCCTATGACTCCAGATGGGAGTTCTCTCGCGATGGGCTCGTACTGGGTGAGAGCCGGCTGCACTGCTTCCTCTGTGGTCCTGCTGTGGTCATGTTCTGGTCAGAGTGTCACATCACCACGTTCGGGTGGTCAGAGGTTCACAGCACCATGGTCTGATGGTCGTGTTCTGGTCAGGCTGTGGTCTGGATGTCTCCCTCTGGTCTTTGATGTGAAGATGTGATAAGGCCATCTGGCCTGGCAGACAGGGGTGGCTGGGACGTGCTGCCTAGGGTTTGGGTGGTGACTCACTCTGATCAAAGGGAATCTCAACCACTGGGGACCTGGGGAAGTCACTGATGAGAGGGCAGAGGCAGACGTGTGTACGTGTGTTTTTGTCTGTCTGTGTGTGTGTGTGTGTGTTTGCTTGCCTGTCTTGGTTTGTGTATTTGTTTACACTCCATGTTAACTGATCGTATGCCATGACCGCAGGACGTATCCTGGGCTCTGGGGCGTTTGGGAAGGTGGTGGAGGGAACTGCATACGGACTCAGCCGCTCCCAGCCCGTCATGAAGGTGGCCGTGAAGATGCTGAAACGTGAGTTGACCAGAGACAGCTATACAGAGAGCTATAGAGAGGATCATGAAGGCCTGTGGAGATCTCTCTCTCCAGGCCTGTGCCTGGAGAGAGCTGTGTCCTTGAGCACCATCAGAGTCACAACAATACCTTTAGGCTCAGACACACCGGTAGCCTTTGCCGGCCGAGAGTACTTAGCACCTCTGAACGGAGTGCCGGCCGTAATTTGTAAACTGAGTGCAAACCGATTCTACAACGTAGAATCACATGAAAATGTTGTCAGTCAGACGTCCATCAGCGAGTGGTCCATAAAACACACACTTCTGCACGGCAGATCCACATTCGGTGCGGTGTGTGTGTGTGCTCCCTTACGCTGTGATTGATTGAAACAATTGCAGGCATTGATGGGTGTTGTTGATGACTTGATTGATTTGTGTGCGATGGACTGATAGCTGTGGTGTGATTGATTTGTTTCTCGTTGCAGCCACGGCCCGCTCCAGTGAGAAACAGGCCCTGATGTCAGAGCTGAAGATTATGACTCACCTGGGCCCTCACCTCAACATCGTCAACCTGCTTGGGGCCTGTACCAAGTCAGGTGACTACACACGCACAAATGAACACACACACACACACACACACACACACACACACACACACACACACACACACACACACACACACACACACACACACACACACACACACACACACACACACACACACACACACACACACACACACACACACACACACACACACACACACACACACACACACAGTTTTGATAGCCAAGAAGGGAAGTTGCCATTTCTCTCTGAGCAGATGGTGGATGTGGTATTTTAATAGGATTTTTACGAGTGTAAAAGCTTGCCCTCTCGACGTTGCTTTTAGCCTTTACGAGCCTCTGATAAGACTAGCCAGCAGACTGACGCCTGTGTCTCTATCTCTTTGTTCTGTTCCCATGCAGGCCCCACCTACATCATCACTGAGTACTGCTTCTATGGAGACCTTGTCAACTACCTGCACAAGAACAGAGAAAACTTTGTCAGCGTGCACCCAGAGAAGACCAAGAAAGACCTGGACATCTTTGGCATCAACCCTGCAGATGAGAGCAGCAGGAGGTAAAGAGACATCACAGCTAGCACATTTGATTCCTTGGAAGTTGTGACAACCTACTTTTTTGGTTTTGCATTGGTTCTGGGAACGAACCCATACGTTTCCTGACTGGTAAAACTGACTTGCCTAGTAAAATAAAGGTAAAAAATTGAATAACTGAAATTCTCACAGAAGAACATTGTTTATTAACATTCTCTGAACAATTTCAGAACATCACTTTAAATAGAACCGTGATGAAACCTGTAGGAAATGTTATGATGAAGTACTGAAATTCCCACTTAACATTCTGAGAACCATATGTTTCTTATGTGCTAGCTGGGTATCCTGCACCATTCCCAGAAGGTTGTATGCAACTTAATGATAGGACAACCACGCTCTCAACCAAGCTCTAAAAATCATATGGTTCTCAGAACATTGTGTGCTAGCTGGGCTATAGGATCAGCTCCGAAAACATACATAGGAGCTCACACACAGGCCAGGAAACACAGACACACACCCCCACCCCTCTGTCGTGTGTCCCCCTCTTCAGTTGCTCCTCCTTTACCCCACTCAGTCATTCTGTCTCATTGACGCAGCACTTTACTGCACTCACTCAGTAACATAACGTAACCCTACCCCAGGCTTCCTCATGGCTGAGGGGGTTGTCTGGCGTCTTCCACTAATCAAATCTGTGTCTGAAGTGGTACTCGGCTTTCAGGCTAATCACATTACTCTTGTTTGGTACCTGTTAATGGTCTCTGTCCAGCTCCTCTCTGTTTGCTGATCTGTGTTGACGGATGACTCACAATGACCACATTTCAGAGTGTGACCACACCACTATTTAATCTCAACCACCCTGACCATCAACCACACCCTCTATGTAGGGAACCTCACAACAGACAGTAAACTGGGCCTTCTTAGAGACCCAATGGCGACTCTTAACATGTCTGTTGTTGGTCTCCTCCCGACCTCCCCTTCTCCCTCTCTCCCTCCCTGTCGCCATGCAGCTATGTGATCCTGTCCTTTGAGAGTGGTAAAGGGGACTACATGGACATGAAGCAGGCAGACACCACGCAGTACGTGCCCATGCTGGAGATGAGTGACGCCTCCAAGTACTCCGACATCCAGAGGTCCGAATACAACCACCCGCCATCACAGAAGGGTGGTGAGTACACAGTCTGACTGCCTCCTTCTCTTCCCTTTTGCTCTTCCTCTCCTTGCCCTCTCGCTGTGTGGCTTGGCTGCGTTGGCTGAAGTGCAGGGTTTAAGTCAGTGCTGGTTGTGTTGAGGGGTCCACCCTTCTCAGTATGTAGGCCTGCCTGGGCCGGCCTGTAATCATACAGAGCGGGTAATGTGTAGCACACATAATAATGCCTCGTTCTCCCTGCCATTAGGAATAAACAGGTTACAGCAACCAGTTCTATATTTACATGCCCATAAACATGCAAACACTTTATTCACTCGCTCATAGACCGACTGAAGCTAAATGGGTTTGTGTGTCTTGTGTGTTTTCCTGATCCAGATAGTGAGATGGACAACATGCTGTCAGGGGATGGTAACGAGGGCCTCAGCACCACAGACCTGCTCAGCTTCACCTACCAGGTGGCCAGAGGCATGGAGTTCCTATCCTCTAAGAACGTGAGTGACCAAGGGCTGGGAATGATTGTAGATCCGAGGGACTGGTAACATGATGTTAGTTCAGTGCGCTGGGCTGGGCTGGGGAGGATGTCATACAATGGAATAGCTACCCAACAGACAGGTGGACAATATCAACTAGAGACACAGAGGTGAGCCTAGGAAACCATATCCATCTTTTAACGGTCTGACTTAGCAACTAAAGAAGGAAGTGGTGGCGACATGATTCCATTGGCTTAGGAGAAGCTGGTGCCACTGGCAAGCTGGTTCTGTCCTCTCTGTTGGTACACAGCAGGGAGTGGGTCGGTTGCCACGTCAACCCTGTACATTTCAGGGGTAACCACGGTAATGATGGCAGGCAGGTTGTGGGCTGCTGTTGTGCTTGATGACAGCTGTGAAAGCCAAGAGGTTGGCTAAATCAGGGGTTGTGTGATAAGCGGCCCTGTGAAGGCTGAGCTCACTGCTCAGGAGACAGGCCAGGTCTTTATATAGAACACCCAGTAGGCTGGAATTACACTGAGTACAAAGCAGTTATAAGCTCCTCATAACAGCCTCCTAGTTATTATCCTTGAATATACTCTGGGCCGGAGTGGTCAGTCAAGGCCGTGTCTTAGGCTGGCTTGTTGACATAAAGCCACCCTGTAAAACACAAGGAGGTAAGAGAGAATAAAAGGAAAGAATGTGTGTTCTGATTGAATTGAGATGAATGAAATGCTGAATTTCTTGCGGTGTAGTGTGTGCATCGGGACCTGGCTGCCAGGAACGTTCTGCTCTCTCAGGGGAAGATAGTGAAGATCTGTGACTTTGGACTGGCCAGAGACATCATGCACGACAACAACTACGTCTCCAAAGGCAGCGTGAGTTTTCCTCTAGGACGATACTGGCTGTTTGTGTACCCTGATGAACTTAGATGTGTATCTGTGAAGGTGGTTTGTCCCCTGCTCGTTCATGTTAGCACTCCATTATGGTCCACTATTGTAGTGTCCGTTATACGCGTGCTGTGTGTTTGATCCATCTGCGCTCTGCGTTGCCCACAGACCTTCCTGCCAGTGAAGTGGATGGCTCCGGAGAGTATCTTTGACAACATGTACACCACCCTCAGTGACGTCTGGTCCTACGGCATCCTCCTCTGGGAGATCTTCTCTCTAGGTGAAACTCAGCTGACCCCTGACCTTTTTCAGTGACACATTAACAACAGCGTGTTAGGGAGACGGCTGACTCCAGATCCGTGTGTGGATACAGTGTGTTTGACAGTGGTACGGGTGTTTGCTGGTGTACTGATGGCAGTGTGTTTGTGTTAAAGGTGGCACCCCATACCCAGGGATGGTGGTGGACTCCAGCTTCTACAACAAGATCAAGAGTGGCTACAGGATGGCCAAACCTGAGCATGCCCCCACTGATGTGTATGTACATATATTTTTATATATAATAATTACATGTTGTCTTGTGTACATTATTATGCCAAAACACTATTTGAAACCACTACGGAAGGTTATGTACTACTGCTGTAGAAGTCGAACGCTCAGTACTAAACTGTGATGTACAATGCCATGGCTGTTCCTCCTTGCACTGTTTCTCCTGTTCTATCTGTTCAACTCGTGTGTTTTCCCTCCTCCAGGTATGAGATGATGATGAAGTGTTGGAATAGTGAGCCTGAGAAGAGGCCTTCCTTCTTCAGCCTGAGTGAGAGCGTGGCCTCACTGCTGCCTTCCGGCTACAAGAGGGTGGGTGTCTCTACTGTATGACCTCTGACCTAACGGCCTCTAACAGGGTTCCTCACCCCCGCTTTCTAATCTCCCTCTCCTTTTCATTTCTGACCCTGACCGATGACGTTTGCACCTACTCTTCACTCCTATAATTTATTTTCCTTTCTATCAGTCTCATCCCTCTTTTTCCTTACCTGACCGATCCTATTTTTCACCAGTAGCGGAGTAAGTGTGTCAACCATCCTCTTTCTCCTCCCCCTAGCATTGGGTCATGTTATAGTTCTACATTACTAATAAAGTGTAGAAGTTCATCTAAAGCCAGGCTCACAAACTCCAACCACTTCCCCCCAACTCTGCCAGTTCTGTGGGCTCTGCCAGTTGAGTGTGTTTCTGTGGGCTCTGCCAGTTGAGTGTGTTTCTGTGGGCTCTGACAGTTGTGTGTTTCTGTGGGCTCTGCCTGTTGAGTGTGTTTCTGTGGGTTCTGCAGTCGAGTGTGTTTCTGAGTGTTTTTCTGTGGGCGCTGTGCATTTCCGCTGTGTTAAAGCCCAGCCCTGGCGGTGATTAGAATGCTAATGCTCCAGCTGGCGGTCAGTGGCCAGCCCCAACCACTGTAGTGACGCAGCAACAGCAGCCCCAGCTCCTAGGTCTCGCCTCCGTCCACCGGCTCGGCTAACCGTAACGAGCCAATTAAACAGCACGCCACACATGGCACATCAAACCTCCTCCTCTCCCCACTACTCTACTTTAATGGCCCAGGAGAGTTTGGCCCATTTTAGCACCTCGGATTGGGGTTGGCTGGGCTAGGGTGGGGTGGGAAACGTGGTTCACTGTATGGGTCTCACCACCAGGCTAACAGACGGACTGAGTGAGAACAGACATACCAATGACAGCTGGTTGAACTGGTTCACGTGTTATATCAGTTTTGGGATTCATCAGATTTCTGAGTTTTGTGATTTCTGAAGCCGGTGCAGCTGTTTTGGATGTACTGTATGGGAGTTACCAGAGCACTAAATAACTCTGACTAGTACAGGCCAAAAGTATTGCCTTCATATGCACAGTGCTCTTGGCTTTAGAAACAGCTAGCCGTATAGCAACGTTTTCTGCATGGTACTGTAGGCATTCTGCTCCAATGCCACTAGATAGGTTGATGTTCATTGTGCCCTCTCTTTCTCTGATTGTGCAGTGTTTTGAGAGGGTGAACCATGAGTTCCTGAAGAGTGACCACCCGGCAGTGACCAGGGTCCAGGTGGAGAATGACGACACCTACGTTGGGATCACCTATAAGAACCAGGGCAAGTCGAAAGACAGGGAGAGTGGCTTTGACGAGCAGCGCCTCAGCTCTGACAGTGGTTACATCATCCCCCTTCCTGACCTGGACCCCCTGTCTGATGACGAGTACTGCAAGAGGAATCGCCACAGGTAGGCTACCACCTCAGTGTCAGACATGTCCATCTTCATTTCAGACCCTTACAAGTGGTACAGATTGATAACACTGTTTTACACCAAAACATGTGCTAGTCCTGTCTAGCAAATCCAGGAAGTGAGATGCCCGTCTTATTTAACTCATGGTCAGTCCTGTATACTATACTCCATCTACTCCCATTAGCTGTTTAGTAACACTAACCTGCTCCTCTCTGTCCTGTGTAGCTCTCAGACGTCTGAGGAGAGTGCCATAGAGTCAGGCTCCAGCTCCACGCTGGCCAAGAGAGAAGGAGAGACCCTGGAGGACATCACCCTATTGGATGAGATGTGTCTGGACTCAGAGCTGGTGGAGGACAGCTTTCTGTGAGAGGCCTGGAGAAACCTAAAGCCTGCCAAAGAGAGGGGGATATTGGTGGGAAAGACACCTGAACATAGACCCTTAAACCACCCACTCGTCCTCGCCACCCCTTATCTCAAACCCACCTCATCCCACGCCCCACACACCTTCAGTCCTCTTAGGAGGACAGAGAAAAACCACTTCACTGCTTGGATGAGTCTGTGGCCAGATCATGGTATGCCTTCTGTTCCCTCCTCAGAAAGCGCCCCCTGTGGGGCTGGAGGGACGTGCATAGATAGATTGATAGATGGGACACTGAGGACTCGCCACTATCATGTGGTTACTGAGTCTCTATAGAAGGTCAGTTTTGGATGGGACTAAGTGCACATGAGGAGAACATGGAGGAAGATAGATTTTTATCTAAATGTATAGAACCTTATTGTAATGGGCATTCCGAACAGCAACATAAGCAAGGATGGATGGAGGGATCAGAATGGATCAGGCGTGAAAATCAAAGACCCAGAATGAACAGCAATTTATCTCAGCCATGCAGAACCACTACAGACAGACCCACTATTTAAACCACATCACACCAGTGCCAGCAAACAGACCAGTACGAGGCCAGCTACACAACAGACAGCTTTACTTCACAACTCACCTACCTGCAGCATATGATCTATAACTCCAATGTATCTGATGCTGGCACAATCAGTAGTAATACTTCGATTAAAAAGCACAACATCTGGACTATGTATATGTTTTTATATGCAATTATATGGCATATGTTGTCAATAGCTAAATAAGTGCAGCAGGTCAACAACAAAAAATGTAAACTTCTTATCACGTATATATATATATATATATAAATATGTATATTTTTTAATACTGCGTCGAGGAAGGTGATGATATGGGTTTTAAATTAAGAATTACAACTAACTTCCAAAACTAGACTCCATAGTACATAAACCATTACATTATGTAAATTATGAAATGGGAATTTGTTTATTCAAATTGTAAAATGAACTCATGCTAAGTATGAGTGACATTGAACCTGGACCAAAGTACATATATGTGCATTAGTACAGCATGCAATAATATGTGTTGTTTTCAAGCTTTGAGCTTATGCCATTGTAATAATAGTAATGAATTGATGTTAATAATAAACACAGAGCGTTATTCACTGCCGATAAAGGAAGGGAACAGGTGAGAAAAACACCATAGTCGTCTGATTTGACAGTTTGACAGATCTCATGCTTCTCAAAGCCAAGGAGCTGGTACATCTTCCCAATCAGAGAGGACGTTATGCATGTGTTGTTCTGATTGGTAGACGTGATTTAGCTGATGTCGTATGTACAGCCATTTTGCTGTCCTGTACAGAGACAGAAGTACAGGTGTTGTACCAATGTTAAATACACTCGTTTTCTACACATAACGTGATGTCAGCAACATACATCATTATGTGTACGAGATGTCAGCAACATACATCATTATGTGTACGTGATGTCAGCAACATACATCATTATGTGTACGTGATGTCAGCAACATACATCATTATGTGTACGTGATGTCAGCAACATACATCATTATGTGTACGTGATGTCAGCAACATACATCATTATGTGTACGTGATGTCAGCAACATACATCATTATGTGTACGTGATGTCAGCAACATACATCATTATGTGTACGTGATGTCAGCAACATACATCATTATGTGTACGTGATGTCAGCAACATACATCATTATGTGTACGTGATGTCAGCAACATACATCATTATGTGTACGTGATGTCAGCAACATACATCATTATGTGTACGTGATGTCAGCAACATACATCATTATGTGTACGTGATGTCAGCAACATACATCATTATGTGTACGTGATGTCAGCAACATACATCATTATGTGTACGTGATGTCAGCAACATACATCATTATGTGTACGTGATGTCAGCAACATACATCATTATGTGTACGTTTTAATGTTCAGTCCTGCAGTATTTCCTACCAGCTGTCCCAACTGCTTTCGTCTGTCTCTACCGTCGACTGTGATGTTCTCTGTGATCACATTAAAACTGTAGCACTTTTTTTGTATTTTCCTTGTATTTGATGTGTGAAATGATTGGACTTTTTTTGTTGAGAGAAGGGCTTGGTTTGGCTCTGGAAGGTTTCCTCTCTATGGCAACAGCGTTGTGAATGTAGAGTGGAAGAAGTGGGGGGAAGAGACGTTATGAAGTATAATCCACGGTACAGTATCTATAATTATAGGTAGTTATCACCAATACCCGGAAGTTATCCTCATGTTTCATTATGCATTATGTACATTCAGATGATTTATATTTCAATAAATGATTTAATAGTGTCTCTTGTTTGAAAATCTGTTTTCCTTTCTTTCTTTCTGTATGTGTGTATGTGTGTGTGTGTTTTAAAAACTGCTAAAACTATATCATTTTATATATCAACGATATCATTTTATAGAGGCAGTTTATAATTATGGTTTGGTAGGTAAGATAAGGGGTCAAGGGTTAGTTTACCAGGCTGACGTCATTTCCGATTTTCTAAAGGCTTGCCACTTGTTGTGCTTGTTCTTTCTAACTCAGAAACTGATAAGTGGTCAAGTGGTCGAGGAGAGGGTCAATTCGTTAGTAGGTGGAGGAGTATGCTTGCCTCATTACCTACTATGAGAGAGGATGCACAGGAGTATAGTGGGGCAAAAAAGTATTTAGTCAGCCACCAATTGTGCAAGTTCTCCCACTTAAAAATGTTATGTTTTAGATGCACTATTGTAAGTGACTGTCCCACTGGATCTGGATGTCATAAGGTGAATGCACCAATTTGTAAGTCGCTCTGGATAAGAGCGTCTGCTAAATGACTTAAATGTAAATGTAAATGTAAAAATATGAGAGAGGCCTGTAATTTCCATCATAGGTAAACTTCAAAAAAATCCAGAAAATCACATTGTAAATTACAGGACTCTCTCATCTTTTTAAGTGGGAGAACTTGCACAATTGGTGGCTGACTAAATACCTTTTTGCCCCACTGTATGTTGTTTTCTCGATTGGAGAAAGCATGCACACATTTAAAAACAGTACGCTACTTATCCTTTTATCTATAAAATGTCTTGCACAACCTGCTACATTTGTTTTTATCACTTTACACATATCATTGGGATTCCACCCCAGTAAACGTAATTTTCCTAATGATGCACGACTGGAAGAGTCTCATTTCATACAAACACATTTGTCTCCACGTTTCCTCTCCTCGCCTCCTATACAAAGACAAACTATAGACTACTAGAGCTACACAACACAACACAACAACCAACACACAATTCTGGTGCAACTGACATTGATGATTAATTAGCCCTGTAGTGTTGTCGTCTCCACCCCATAATAAACCCCCATGACACAATTTCATAAACAGAATACCCACACTGAATGCAGTCTCAGAGAAGGCCACTAGGTTGCATGATAATCCCAGCATAGAGTTCAGGGATCAAATCCATAGTTATAATCATGCAGATGATGTATAATCATAAATGCATTATTTGTGGGAGAAAAATGTTGTGTCATTTCTTATATATATTTTTTTATATTGTTTTTTTAATCAAAATAATATTTCCAACAATCGGTATTAAATACCAAAGTTTTTTTTCATAACTAACCAAATATATTCCAATGGGAGCAAATGAATCATAGTGGGCAGAACAAGCGAAGAGGTGGGCAGAGCCAAGCACGAGCTAGTGAGATCCTATTGGCGCATTCTAATTTATATTTGCATTTCTTTGATATGCATGTGTGCAATAACTCAATTCGCTCTTGCACTCCTAAACAACACACTTAAAAAAAAACTTTGCTAAAGGGTAAAGTCTACAAAACGTAGTCCACTCTGTTCGTAACATATTCTAGTTTTGGGAACAGAAAACTGTATTGAGATCAAATATTCAATCGTTGAGACAATTTGCAGAATGTAGGCCAAAATCCCGACTATCCCCATCTTCTCCCACTGCCGGCCACTGGGCTTCCTCACATCACCATATTTGGTGGTGAGTGGAAATGCCAACCAGGTGGCTTCAGATTTATACATCCGGTAAAACATCTAGCTTATTGTTCTATCTATGTTAATACTATATGTAATGTGTGAATGTCAAATAACTCCACCAGAGGGAGATATTCCATAAGTCATTCTTACATACAGAAAGCATCTCCAGTGTTATGCTTGAGAACCAGGGGTCTCACTTAAAAATATGTCAGTGAATGGTCAGTTCTTGGAAAGGAGAAACCTAATTCAGAAAATGGATGTTGTGTGTCTGATGTGTGTGTGTGGTATATATTGTTTTGCCCCCCCCCCAAAAAAAGTATTGTTTTCAACTTTTGAACATCTCAAATTGACTTTGGTCAAATGTACTTTTCTCCATAATGTTTATGTTTATGTTGTGAAGATTCCTTAGGAGCAAAAGCTGATTTGCTTCAAAACTCTAAGCACATTTTCAACTGACTAAGTACAACACACAAAATCATAAAATGTAAGGGGTCAAGGGTTAGAGTTTTGATGCAACTGCCTTTTTGATGATCTGTTTAGGGTTTTGTACTAAGTGTTTGGAAAATGAAACACATACTTATGAAAATTGCACCAAAGCGATACCATATGTTTTTATTGCTCCAAGCAAATCAGCTTTTTCACCAAACGTAATCCGTGTTTCATCTAGACATACATGTTTCACTTTGCAATACATGTTTATATAAAGTAATTGTTAATCACAATGCAATGCTCACATTCTTTTTGATATGATTGTCTTCCCACTTGTTAAAATACATTTTACTATTACTTAAAGATGCACTATGCAGAAATCGCTCCGTCATTTCCTGGTTGCAAAAATTTGAATAGCAAGTATCGTGAAGAGAATCTGTGTAGAATCTACACCCCTGTGAAATATATTTTCAATTACCAAAAATATTGTATTTTTAGCTGTTTGTAGCCGGTTTACAAAACCAAAAGTAATAGACAAACGTAAACATGGAAAACATAGACATAGCACATATATAAATAGATCTACAGCTTCTTAGACTGAGAATGACAGATCTGTAACACATATTTCTACGTGAATTTGGTAAACCTATAAGTATAAACATATAAAGTATGGTATTTATTGTAACGTACTATTATGATGATGACTATTGTGATTTTACAGTAAATAAAAATACAAATCTGATAGTGACAAGATCAGAGATGTACTGTATGTAACAAATGCATCCCCTATACAGTAAACATTTCTACAAAAATAACTGATGGGGTCTTTTTTCACACAGCGTTATTAAAATTGCATTGGCCAATACAGTAATATATGCCATTTACGTAGCAGGCGCTTTTATCCAGTGACACTAGAGAGTCCACATATTTTCACAGGTTACCCCAGTGGGAAAAGAACCCACAATTCCTGTGTGGGGCCAATACAGCACTGTAATACACTAATATATGCCATTTACGTAGCAGGCGCTTTTATCCAAAGTGACAATTGAGTGCACATATATTTTCGTATGGGACCACAGTGGGAATCAAACCCACAACCTGTGTGGGCCACACAGAACGACTGCAATACATAAGTGCAGTACTGTATTGGAAGGTGCATGATTGCCATCCCCATGGATATGCCTTCCTCCTTCAGACCATGGATGAGGACAAATGCTCAAGACAGGCTTGATGTAACCTAGTGCCTACCAAACGTTATGTTTCTTTCTTTCTTTCATTCATTTCATTTGTTTCATTTGATTACAGTACATCTACGTGGTAATTATATCTGAACAATACATTTATTTTTTTGCATCAATGATTGTGAAAGATGTCTTCAGGGATCAAACCTTTAATTAATCACACATGGTACCAAAATGATGGAAATTAGATTATCAGTCAATTTTGATGCGTAGTGCAAGTGTATTGCCAAATGTTTTTCAAAAACTGTGTAAAACGTACTGGTGTCCCCCAGGGCTCTGTTCTAGGCCCTCTCCTATTCTCGCTATACACCAAGTCACTTGGCTCTGTCATAACCTCACATGGTCTCTCCTATCATTGCTATGCAGACGACACACAATTAATCTTCTCCTTTCCCACTTCTGATGACCAGGTGGCGAATCGCATCTCTGCATGTCTGGCAGACATATCAGTGTGGATGACGGATCACCACCTCAAGCTGAACCTCGGCAAGACGGAGCTGCTCTTCCTCCCGGGGAAGGACTGCCCGTTCCATGATCTCGCCATCACGGTTGACAACTCCATTGTGTCCTCCTCCCAGAGCGCTAAGAACCTTGGCGTGATCCTGGACAACACCCTGTCGTTCTCAACTAACATCAAGACGGTGGCCCGTTCCTGTAGGTTCATGCTCTACAACATCCGCAGAGTACGACCCTGCCTCACACAGGAAGTGGCGCAGGTCCTAATCCAGGCACTTGTCATCTCCCGTCTGGATTACTGCAACTCGCTGTTGGCTGGGCTCCCTGCCTGTGCCATTAAACCCCTACAACTCATCCAGAACGCCGCAGCCCGTCTGGTGTTCAACCTTCCCAAGTTCTCTCACGTCACCCCGCTCCTCCGCTCTCTCCACTGGCTTCCAGTTGAAGCTCGCATCCGCTACAAGACCATGGTGCTTGCCTACGGAGCTGTGAGGGGAACGGCACCTCAGTACCTCCAGGCTCTGATCAGGCCCTACACCCAAATAAGGGCACTGCGTTCATCCACCTCTGGCCTGCTCGCCTCCCTACCACTGAGGAAGTACAGTTCCCGCTCAGCCCAGTCAAAATTGTTCGCTGCCCTGGCCCCCCAATGGTGGAACAAACTCCCTCACGACGCCAGGACAGCGGAGTCAATCACCACCTTCCGGAGACACCTGAAACCCCACCTCTTTAAGGAATACCTAGGATAGGATAAAGTAATCCTTCTCACCCCCCCCTTAAAAGATTTAGATGCACTATTGTAAAGTGGCTGTTCCGCTGGATGTCATAAGGTGAATGCACCAATTTGTAAGTCGCTGTGGATAAGAGCGTCTGCTAAATGACTTAAATGTAATGTAATTTATAGTACTGTAGCATATAGCATATTCAAAGGGCAATTTTTTTAAATGTATCTTGAATTTGTTTACTATTGGATTAACTGGTTAAAATAACTACATTGAGAAGTGTAGGTGATTTAATCAATGTTCTCATGCAGTGGTGATTTTAGCATTTAAATCTTGGTGGGGGAAAAAACATATAATATGGGATGCATGCCAGCAAAGCCACTACACAACACAACACTAAACAATCCATTAATTGCACTATAGCACCACAACACCTGGGTATCAGCAGAGCCTTGTATGGCAGTGAAACAGTTCACTCAGCCTCATTTACTGCCTTTAAGAAAAACATAGCTGATATGGCTGACTTGCTTAAATGTCGTTTCTACTGACAATTGAGATGTACTAACTATGGCATAAGGGGACGACGAGGGGATAAGAGGCAATCCGTAATTTCGATTAAGACATCAATGAGCGAGCTTGGACGGGCGTAGTTGAAATGTACAGCGACAGAATTCAGAACATGGGCCGTCCTTACAGTGTTCTCCCTGCACAACAAGTCAGAACCGTAGGATAAAAGCGGCATATAAGCAGACAATGAAAGCTCTTACAATATTGGATGATTACATTTCTCAAAAACAGGTTATAGGCTACATGTGCACCACCAAGTCAGAACAGTAGGCAAAACTAAGAGATGAAAATAGACCAAATTATTAGGGTGAGGCACATACCAACAGCTTACTACACAACATACACTTAGTATTACTTTCTTAGCTACAGCATACATATCTCCCTGACATATTACGGAATTTATGCAGCATCATACAAAACAAGTTTGGACTCAGCTTGTTGTGCTGTGTTGACTTGAACGGGAAGGTGGCGCGAGGATCCATTGGGGGAAAATCTTGTCATCAAACTTCAGGTCGTAGTTCTAGAAGAGGCCAGAGTTCCCAATTTACAATTCCCAGTTGTAGCCCGTTTTCCTGAGTTCCCAGTTGTCTTGAACTCACTAAAGTCAGATTTTGCAGTTCCGAGTCAATCGCTGTTTTGAGCGCGGCACAAATCATGCTTCATTGACAGCATGGCCAATGTTGAACTTTTTTTATTTTAAACTAGGAAAAGAGACCCTTCATCTTAGATTTGAGAGCACACAGCCACTTCACTGAATAGCAGGCTAATGATTGCTTTGCAATGCTTGCAGTTAGCCGCTGATTCCTTCCAAACCACTCATTGTTGAATTTGCGATTTCCAATGGCCGATGAGCAACGCTACGTTTTATCTATAATTTCTCTTCATATGACAAGGATTAAAAAGGATTTGCCAATAGATTGTCGACTTGATTCATAATGATGACTGCTGGCTAAGATTTTGTCAAATCAAAGCTACTGTAGATATAACATGATTTGATGTCATTTTATCTGTAGCCAATGACCTTGAGCCTTCTTGGATGGACAATTTTAATGAAACTCTATGGCAGCACCCAAGGGGCTAGAATTTTGAGCTTTACCCTTAGACTCGGTGGTGACGTAGTGTTCTCATGAGTGATAGAACACTGAGCCAATCACGGCGCAATACTCGATACTCGTAGTTTCTGCTGGCTTGCTCCACCACCACAGAAAGCACTGAGCTAGGCTGAAACACTTGCATTTTGGAGATGCCTTACTCAAGAAAACAAAAATTGAGACCATGTTTGTATGCCGCTTTATTAACCCAATGACATATGTTTATATATGAACTGATATGTCTATTACGTATTAATTCCAAAATAACACGCAAAACAGGCAAGCCTAAAACATGTATTTTTTGGGGGGTTGCTAAAAATGTGATGCTCAAAACAGGTGGGGCAGCCCTGAATGACGGGTCACCACTGTTCTCATGGTATTTCACAGTAAACTTATATTCTGGATCAATGGTTATTTGGTGAAAGGTGTGTGTGTGTGTGTGTGTGTGTGTGTGTGTGTGTGTGTGTGTGTGTGTGTGTGTGTGTGTGTGTGTGTGTGTGTGTGTGTGTGTGTGTGTGTGTGTGTGTGTGTGTGTGTGTGTGTGTGTGTGTGTGTGTGTGTGTGTGTGTGTGTGTGTGTGTGTGTGTGTGCAGGTGTGATGGAGTGAGTGACTGCATGTTTGCTAAGATACCGAGAGTCAGTGCCGGTGGTCAGTCCAGTTCAAGTGTTAAGCAGTCTGAGGGCTTGTGGATAGAAACGGTCTTTGAGCCTGTTGGTCCCGAGACTGGATGCTCCGATCCCGTCTGTGGGATAGTAAGGGAGGAAACAGTCCATGGCTGGGGTGTGTTGGGTCCTGCGTGACATCCTCAGGCATCGTTTTGGGAGTTGGGAGCATGGCGCCAGTGTTGAACTGGGCCGTCTTCACCACCCGCTGGAGGGATTTGCGGTCGTTGGCAGAGAACCTCCCTTACCAGGCCCTGATGCAGCATGTCAAGACACTCTCGATAGTGGAGCGGTATTATTTGGAGAGGACCAGGGGGCATGATAAATTTCTTCAGCCGCCTTAGGAAGTAGAGGTGCTGTTGCGCCCTCTTGACATATTGGTCCATGACATGTTCTCGAGGAACTTAAAACAGCTGATTCTCTCCACTGCACTCCCTTCGATGTGGATCGTGACGTGTCCTATCCTCTGCTTCCTGAAGTCGACGATTAACTAATTTGTTTTGCGGACTTTGAGGGAGAGGTTGTTTGTTGTCCTGGCACCACAATGCTATTTCAGTTACCTCCTCCCTTTAGGCGGACTCGTCATTGTTCAGTGATCAGGCCTACAACCGTGGTGTCATCAGCAAGTTGATGTCATGCTTAGCCCCGCAGTCATGGGTGAACAGGGAGTACAGCAGAGAGCCGAGGACTCATCCCTGGGGGGCCCCTGTTTTAAGAGGAGATGTTGTTGCCAATCCTCACATCCTGTGGTCTGCCTGTCAGGAATTCCGTTATTCAGTTGCAGAGGGTGGTGTCCAGGCCCAGGACCCTGAGCTCGGTGATGTGCTTGGACGGAACAAAAGCATTGAATGCTGAACTGTTGTCAATGGACAGCATTCTGGATTTTTTTTGGTAGGCCTATAAAGTAATTTGGCAGTTCTCATACATTTCTGTCAATGAAACAAAACCAAAGGCAAACTAACCAGAAGATACAAACGTCATCCATCCATCCTTTTGATCCCGAGATGGCATAGCAGTTCAGACGTCTTTTGTCCTCGTCTTGTCGTGTCCTGTATATATATATATTTACAACTTTTTTTCACATACATTTTTTTATTTTCCATCAACTCATCTTCAAAACACTCTCCTGCAACCCGCCTCACCAATTTATATTTATAAATAAGTATTATTTACCTCAAATCTGCAATCCTCCAAGAAGCTAGCCAGAAGCTAGCCAGAAACTCCAAGAAGCTAGCCAGAAGCTAGCCAGGAGCTAGCTAGAAGCTAATCAGAAGCTAGTTCAGAAGCTAGTTAGCTTCTTTACTGGCAAATCGTTAGTATTCAGCTAACCACGGTTTGTGGTCATCAGCTATCCTTTAGCTTGAAAATCTATCGGCAGTTTTGTACGGCGCAGCGCGGCTCTGAACGGAACATACCGGACCAATTTTTCTCTCCATGTCCTTGGATTTCAACTGCTCTCTGGACATTCATTCCCGGATCTCACAGCTAGCCAGCTGCTATCCGTGTGTCTATCTGCTCTCGTCGATTCCGGAGCAAACATCAATTACTCCGGAGCTAGCCAGCTCCGTAAATCACTCCTGGGCTCCATCAATCACTCCTGGGCTGCAGTCACCTATCCGGACCCGTTTTACTGCCTACGCGGAGCCCCACCGGGCCTTCACAACTGGACTGCCGACGTAGTCTACCCGAAGGAGATCCGGCTGGCTCCTCCGTCTCGACGTTACCTGAACGCCCATCTGCGGCCTGCTAACCGTTAGCTGTCTTACCGGCAGCTCTCAGAATAGACAATCGGACAATTTATTTATTTTTATTATTATTATTATGTTTATTCTTGGGCCTCTATAACTATATCTATTGTTTTTATTTTATTTTTGTTGTTGTGTGATTTGGACTAATTCCCTCTACCACACGGAACCCCACTAATCTACTGACGGAACGCAAGAGGTGGCTAACAACAGACCCCCTTCCTATGCTAGCTTGCTGCCGATGTCCTGGCTAGCTGTCTAAATCGCCTTGACCCCGAAACCAACCACTCCACTCTCTGGACTCTTTTGATCACTCGACTAAGGATGCCTCTCCTTAATGTCAATATGTCTTGTCCATTGCTGTTCTGGTTAGTGTTTATTGGCTTATTTCACTGTAGAGCCTCTAGTCCTGCTCACTATACATTATCCAATTTATTAGTTCCACCACCCACACATGCAATGACATCTCCTGGTTTCAATGATGTTTCTAGAGACAATATCTCTCTCTTCATCACTCAATACCTAGGTTTACCTCCACTGTATTCACATCCTACCATACCTTTGTCTGTACATTATACCTTGATGCTATTTTATCGCCCCCAGAAACCTCCTTTTACTCTCTGTTCCAGACGTTATAAACGACCAATTCTTATTGCTTTTAGCCGTACCCTTATTCTTCTCCTCCTATGTTCCTCTGGCGATGTAGAGGTGAATCCAGGCCCTGCAATGCCTAGCTCCACTCCTATTCCCCAGGCGCTCTCTTTTGATGACTTCTGTAACCGTAATAGCCTTGGTTTCATGCATGTTAACATTAGAAGCCTCCTCCCTAAGTTTGTTCTATTCACTGCTTTAGCACACTCTGCCAACCCGGATGTTCTAGCTGTGTCTGAATCCTGGCTTAGGAAGACCACCAAAAATTCTGAAATTTTAATTCCAAATTACAACATTTTCAGACAAGATAGAACTGCCAAAGGGGCGGTGTTGCAATCTACTGCAAAGATAGCCTGCAGAGTTCTGTCCTACTATCCAGGTCTGTACCCAAACAATTTGAACTTCTACTTCTAAAAATCCACCTCTCTAAAAACAAGTCTCTCACCGTTGCCGCCTGCTATAGACCACCCTCTGCCCCCAGCTGTGCTCTGGACACCATATGTGAACTGATTGCCCCCCATCTATCTTCAGAGCTCGTGCTGCTAGGCGACCTAAACTGGAACATGCTTAACACCCCAGCCATCCTACAATCTAAATTTGATGCCCCCAATCTCACTCAAATTATCAATGAACCTACCAGGTACCCCCCCAAAGCCTTAAACACGGGCACCCTCATAGATATCATCCTAACCAACTTCCCCTCTAAATACACCTCTGCTGTCTTCAACCAAGATCTCAGCGATCACTGCCTCATTGCCTGCATCCGTAATGGGTCAGCGGTCAAACGACCTCCACTCATCACTGTAAAACGCTCCCTGAAACACTTCAGCGAGCAGGCCTTTCTAATCGACCTGGCCGGGGTATCCTGGAAGGATATTGATCTCATCCCGTCAGTAGAGGATGCCTGGATATTTTTTTTAAATGCCTTCCTAACCATCTTAAATAAACATGCCCCATTCAAGAAATTTAGAACCAGGAACAGATATAGCCCTTGGTTCTCCCCAGACCTGACTGCCCTTAACCAACCAAAAACCAACCAAAAACATCCTATGGCGTTCTGCATTAGCATCAAACAGCCCCCGTGATATGCAGCTGTTCAGGGAAGCTAGAAACCATTATACACAGGCAGTTAGAAAAGCCAAGGCTAGCTTTTTCAAGCAGAAATTTGCTTCCTGCAACACTAACTCAAAAAAGTTCTGGGACACTGTAAAGTCCATGGAGAATAAGAACACCTCCTCCCAGCTGCCCACTGCACTGAAGATAGGAAACACTGTCACCACTGATAAATCCACCATAATTGAGAATTTCAATAAGCATTTTTCTACGGCTGGCCATGCTTTCCACCTGGCTACTCCTACCCCGGTCAACAGCACTGCACCCCCAACAGCAACTCGCCCAAGCCTTCCCCATTTCTCCTTCTCCCAAATCCATTCTGCTGATGTTCTGAAAGAGCTGAAAAATCTGGACCCCTACAAATCAGCCGGGCTAGACAATCTGGACCCTTTCTTTCTAAAATTATCTGCCGAAATTGTTGCCACCCCTATTACTAGCCTGTTCAACCTCTCTTTCGTGTCGTCTGAGATTCCCAAAGATTGGAAAGCAGCTGCGGTCATCCCCTCTTCAAAGGGGGGACACTCTTGACCCAAACTGCTACAGACCTATATCTATCCTACCATGCCTTTCTAAGGTCTTCGAAAGCCAAGTCAACAAACAGATTACCGACCATTTCGAATCTAACCATACCTTCTCTGCTATGCAATCTGGTTTCAGAGCTGGTCATGGGTGCACCTCAGCCACGCTCAACGTCCTAAACGATATCTTAACCGCCATCGATAAGAAACATTACTGTGCAGCCGTATTCATTGATCTGGCCAAGGCTTTCGATTCTGTCAACCACCACATCCTCATCGGCAGACTCGACAGCCTTGGTTTCTCAAATGATTGCCTCGCCTGGTTCACCAACTACTTCTCTGATAGAGTTCAGTGTGTCAAATCGGAGGGTCTGCTGTCCGGACCTCTGGCAGTCTCTATGGGGGTGCCACAGGGTTCAATTCTTGGACCGACTCTCTTCTCTGTATACATCAATGAGGTCGCTCTTGCTGCTGGTGAGTCCCTGATCCACCTCTACGCAGACGACACCATTCTGTATACTTCCGGCCCTTCTTTGGACACTGTGTTAACAACCCTCCAGGCAAGCTTCAATGCCATACAACTCTCCTTCCGTGGCCTCCAATTGCTCTTAAATACAAGTAAAACTAAATCCATGCTCTTCAACTGATCGCTACCTGCACCTACCCGCCTGTCCAACATCACTACTCTGGACGGCTCTGACTTAGAATACAACTACAAATACTTAGGTGTCTGGTTAGACTGTAAACTCTCCTTCCAGACCCATATCAAACATCTCCAATCCAAAGTTAAATCTAGAATTGGCTTCCTATTTCGCAACAAAGCATCCTTCACTCATGCTGCCAAACATACCCTTGTAAAACTGACCATCCTACCAATCCTCGACTTTGGCGATGTCATTTACAAAATAGCCTCCAATACCCTACTCAACAAATTGGATGCAGTCTATCACAGTGCAATCCGTTTTGTCACCAAAGCCCCATATACTACCCACCATTGCGACCTGTACGCTCTCGATGGCTGGCCCTCGCTTCATACTCGTCGCCAAACCCACTGGCTCCATGTCATCTACAAGACCCTGCTAGGTAAAGTCCCCCCTTATCTCAGCTCGCTGGTCACCATATCATCTCCCACCTGTAGCACACGCTCCAGCAGGTATATCTCTCTGGTCACCCCCAAAACCAATTCTTTCTTTGGCCGCCTCTCCTTCCAGTTCTCTACTGCCAGTGACTGGAACGAACTGCAAAAATCTCTGAAACTGGAAACACTTATCTCCCTCACTAGCTTTAAGCACCAACTGTCAGAGCATCTTACAGATTACTGCACCTGTACATAGCCCACCTATAATTTAGCCCAAACAACTACCTCTTTCCCAACTGTATTTTATTTATTTATTTATTTTGCTCCTTTGCATCCCATTATTTTTATGTCTACTTTGCACATTCTTCCATTGCAAAACTACCATTCCAGTGTTTTACTTGCTATATTGTATTTACTTTGCCACCATGGCCTTTTTTGCCTTTACCTCCCTTCTCACCTCATTTGCTCACATTGTATATAGACTTGTTTATACTGTATTATTGACTGTATGTTTGTTTTACTCCATGTGTAACTCTGTGTCGTTGTATCTGTCGAACTGCTTTGCTTTATCTTGGCCAGGTCGCAATTGTAAATGAGAACTTGTTCTCAACTTGCCTACCTGGTTAAATGAAGGTGAAATAAATAAAAAAAATGTATATTATTGAATTGGCATTGGATCTGATTTAAAATGAGAAATATGGATCTGTTTGAACAGTAAGCAATGCTTGGTGAGACACCTTACAGACCATAACTCAGCTGGCCAAGTGGGTGAAAGAGGGAAAGAAATAGAAGGAAATTTGATTGTATAATGTTTTACTTTATGAGAGTGAGAGGGAATCAGATTTTTATGTATTTGGCCATATGAGCGAGTGCCAGACAATTAGATTACTAATCTCTTTGGCTTGTTTGATATGTAACATCAGTCTCTCTTGTGAAACTTGAAGCCAGGCGGCTGAGTAAACTACTGTGGCCGGCCTCCACTGTCCTGCACTTTTCCTCTCCGTGAGGAGAGCCTACTTACTGTTTGGACTGCTCTGCTGTAAAATGGATTCGTCTCTTGGCCCCGGCAGGTCCCTCAAGGCGCCTATCCTGTTACAGATGCGTCTCCGTGGACCGGTGCTTTGCCAGGCTTTTGTTTAACAGAGGTATCATTTCCAGATTAAAACACCATCTCTGTAAGTGATACATCCATTGATTTATCACTTAGATCAAAACCTCTGCCACAACAAAATAAAAAACCACTCACAACTGGAGGATGGAGTGTCCATGGGCCTATCACTTTCTTAAGTCATTTGGCAATATCAAAATATCAATTTAAGGATTTATGCACTATTATATTAGCTCACTTAATGAATAATGCACTTTTAGGCACAAAAGGGGATTGGAACATACACAGTAGGCCTAAAGCAATAACCTGTTGCCCGATGGAAAGAAAACGATAGGCTAGTCTTAAACAGAAAAGTATTTTAAGACCATATCCAGTTTAATCATATCTGTTATAGTTTAGATAACGCTAATTGTGTAGGATTGACTTTGAGTTAATATATGATGTAAAATCATTTTGAGATTCTATTTAAGGATTTGTTGTAAATGTAACTAAAGTGGTCTCTTGTCTCTCTTAGAGGCACACACACAACTATACAGAGGGAGAGGAAGAGGGAGAGAAGGAGAGGAGAGAACTGCTGATTTAGGACAGTGATATGTTTGTCATCATATTGCTGCGAGGTAGAACCTAATATAAACAGATGAGAAAGAGTGCTTATCTTATGACTGGTGTAAAACCCTATCTTGGTTTTATCATGTGAGACCCTGCTTCTGGGCAGTACAATTCAGGCACTAGACAAAGTACAGTTTTGTACTTATTTAGGCTATATTTGCCATACACCTCTTTCTATCCTTAAACTCATGCCTAAACATATTTTCCCTTTGTACAAGGCACACATTTCCAGGTATCAACTCCATTTTTGGCTGTATGGAGTGCCAGCAGTAAGAGAATTAGCACTGCATTCAGATCAGATGATAACACTTTCCAGTTGTGAAACGTAGACTTCCCTTTATCATTTACAGTTTATATTTCTCATTTGTGAATACAGTCAGATATTTTCTTTCTCTAGGATCAGTTACTGTATATCCATTGTTTTTGGCTGCAAATCCCATTTACTAGTTATTTACCACAGCACAATGTAATTTCCATGTTATACGAAGAATATGTCTGACCTCACCTATAGATAATGTTCTCATTATGATGCCACAAACAGTGATGAGTAGCTGTTCCCTCAGAAATAACATGTTCTTCCTTGATGGACCGACATGAGTCAGTCAACAGCTATTTGTTGGTGGAATTAAAGGTCAGAGGTCAAGTGCCAAATTATGCCTCACAAATCAGGTGAGCATTTGATCATCTGAAGTTCACCTGAGAACACAGTTCCTCTATTCATCAGATGTGTTATTCCATGAATTCCATGTAACAGAGGTCAAAGTTCACACAATCAGACATACACTAAGTACACAAAACATTAGCACCTTGCACCCCCTTTTGCTCTCAGAACAGAACAAAGACATTGTCTGGAACAAAGGCATATTGTTTGGAACAATATACTCTACAAGTACATCAAATTTCCAGAGCGGGCTCCGCTTATTTTGAAGTTGTAATACATTTTATTTGACCACCAACACAGTAATCTCAGTGGACAGATATACATAAACATAGCTGGTACCGTAGAATCTGTTGGGAAGAAATGGGACGTGTGTAATAACGAGCAGCATTAGGTCCGATGTTTGGGTTTTAAGTCACTGGTTATTTGGGCAAATCACAATTGAGCATCTTTCCAATTTCGGAAGGGGGGGGGTATTCGGTCCATAACTTGAAAAGAGAGAGGGTGGAGCTCCTCGTTCGGGTTCTGCTCTTCGTTCTAGCATCTCTTAATCCCTTCTCTTAACACATCTGAACCCTGAACTTAATTGAGCAGCTGATCAATTACTTGAAACTTTAGTTCTTGGTTAACCCAGATTATCAACACAGTGGATGGGAAAATGGAATCAAAGAGAACTCCCTCAGCTGGTGATTTGCTGAATATGCAATCCTAAAGGAGGGCTGATCAGTTAATGACATGTAATGTCAATTTCTATTTATAAAAAGGTACCACAGAGCACACTCTCGAAATTCAATGTGTTCGAAGAGTATATTGTTCCAAACAACAAGTCTGAAAATAAGCGATCAAAAAGGGTACTTTTGAGATGTTCTATGTTGAATAAATATGTGTGGCAGAATCACGGCGTACTTTAGAGCTCACTATGAGGAGCGTCATGACACCAAGATGTTGTCTACATCATGTTCACGGATCATAGGGTCTTACTGGAGGCCTGTGTAGGTCTAAGGGGCCTAAAATGGTCACTTTCATAAGGATTTCCTCAAAATAAAAGTGTGATATAAATGTCAAAAGTATGTCAAACAACTTTTCTCTCAATGAAGTTTCGATGCGAGAATTGCCAGAACAATCTGAGATACCAAAAATATTTCCGGTCACTCTGGCGTGGAATCGCCCCAATGTTTCTTTCTTTCCTCCAGGCCTTCCAGCACAGTTCACTAATGATGCTAAACTGCTCAAATACAAGTCAGTGAGTTTATCTAACTGACACAAATGGACAAATACAGTCAGATGTTCACTCATCAGTCACTGACACACATATGTGGAGCTCAATATTACAGTTTTTTTCGATTGCTAAACGACAGTGGGCACAACTGGAGTCACATGTGCAAAACTCTAACTACAGTCTGCACTACCAACAGTCACCTGAGCTAAACAGTTCACATCACCTGCAATACTCATTCCAAGCAACACAACTCTTAACACATGGCTCAAAACACGCTCAGTGCAGCCAACCACTATGCACAACCCTCACTGAGATAACACACACTGTCACTCAGAACACACTGAGAGTAAAAACACTAGCATCAAACACCAATACAGAAAATACAAACTTTTTATCTTTACATTTACATTACATTTACATTTAAGTCATTTAGCAGACGCTCTTATCCAGAGCGACTTACAAATTGGTGCATTCACCTTATGACATCCAGTGGAACAGCCACTTTACAATAGTGCATCTAAATATTTTAAGGGGGGGGGGGTGAGAAGGATTACTTTATCCTATCCTAAGTATTCCTTAAAGAGGTGGGGTTTCAGGTGTCTCCGGAAGGTGGTGATTGACTCCGCTGTCCTGGCGTCGTGAGGGAGTTTGTTCCACCATTGGGGAGCAAACAGTTTGAACAACTTCAGTGACTTCATTCAAAGTAATATTTTCTTCAAAGAAAAGAGTGACATTCTTTCACATGATTTTGTAACGGCGTTCTTCGTTTGTGGAAAGAGAGTCGGACCAAAATGCAGCGTAGTGGTTACTCATGTCTTTAATAGAAAAAGTGACACATGAAATAACGATACAAAATACAAAACAACAAACGGAACGTGAAACCGAATTACAGCCTATCTGGTGAAACTACACAGAGACAGGAACAATCACCCACGAAATACAAAAGCGAAACCAGGCTACCTAAATACGGTTCCCAATCAGAGACAACGAGAATCACCTGACTCTGTTTGAGAACCGCCTCAGGCAGCCAAGCCTATACAACACCCCTAATCAGCCGCAATCCCAAATACTACACAACCCCAATACGAAACACAACACCCTGGCCTGACCAAATAATATAACGAAAACACAAAAATACTAAGACCAAGGCGTGACAGAACCCCCCCCTAAGGTGCGGACTCCCGGACGCACCTCAAAACCATAGGGAGGGTCCGGGTGGGACGTGGACCCCACTCCATTAATGTCCTAGTTCCTCCCTTTCGTGTCCTGGGATAATCCACCTTCACCGCCGACCATGGCCTAATAGTCCTCACCCAGAACCCCACAGAACTGAGGAGCAGCTCGTGACTGAGGGGCATCTCGGGACTGAGGGGCATCTCGGGATTGAGGGGCAGCTCGGGACTGAGGGGCAGCTCGGGACTGAGGGGCAGCTCGGGACTGAGGGGCAGCCCGGAACTGAGGGGCAGCCCGGAACTGAGGGGAAGCCCAGTACTGAGAGAAAGCCCAGTACTGAGAGGAAGCCCAGTACTGAGAGGAAACCCAGTACTGAGAGGAAGCTCAGGGAGGTAGTAGGCTCCGGTAGATCCTGGCTGGCTGGCGGATCTGGAAGATTCTGGTTGACTGGCAGATCTGGAAGAGACTGGTTGACTGGCAGATCTGGAAAAGACTGGTTGACTGGCAGATCTGGAAGAGACTGGTTGACTGGCAGATCTGGAAGAATCTGTTTGACTGGCAGATCTGGAAGAATCTGGTTGACTGTCAGATCTAGAAGATCATGACTGACTGGGGGATCTAGCTGCTCTATGCAGACTGACCGCTCCTTGCAGACTGACATCTCTGGCAGCTCCATGCAGGCTGACAGCTCCTTGCAGACTGGCAGCTCTTTGCAGACTGACAGCTCTTTGCAGACTGACAGCTCTGGCTGCTTCATGCAGACTCACAGCTCTGGCTGCTTCGAACAGACTGACAGCTTTGACTGCTCCATGCAGGCTGACAGCTCTGGCTGCTTTATGCAGACTGACAGCTCTGACTGCTCCATGCAGGCTGACAGCACCCTGCAGACTGGCAGCTCTGGCTGCTCCGAACAGGCAGGAGGCTCTGGCAGCGCTGTAGAGGAGGAAGGCTCTGATAGCGCTGAACAGGTGGGAGACTCCGACAGCGCAGGAGGGAAGGAAGGCTCTGATAGCGCTGAACAGACAGGAGACTCCGACAGCGCTGGAGAGGCGGGAGACTCCAACAGCGCAGGAGGGAAGGAAGGCTCTGGCTGTGCTGAACAGGTGAGGTGCACAGAAGGCCTGGTGCGTGGTGCTGGAACTGGTGCTACAGGATTGAGGACACGCACAGGAGGCCTGGTGCGGGGAGCTGCTACCAGAGGACTGGTGTGTGGAGGTGGATCTGGATAGACCGGACCGTGCAGGCGCACTGGAGCTCTTGAGCACCGAGCCTGCCCAAGATTACCTGGCTCGATGCCCACTCTAGCCTGGCCAATACGAAGGGCTGGTATGTGCTGCACCTGGCTATGCACCCGCACTGGAAACACCGTGCGCTCCATAGCACAACACAGTGTCTGCCCGGTCTCTCTAGCCCACCGGTAAGCACTGGGAGGTTGCGCAGGTCTCCTACCTGGCATAGCCATACTCCCATTAAGCCCCCCCCCCCAATAATTTTTTTGGGCTGCATTTCGGGCTTCCAACCGCGTCGCCGTGCTGCCTCCTCATGCCAGCGCCTCTCCGCTTTAGCCACCTCTATTTCCTCCTTGGGTTGGGCGATATTCACCAGGCTGAGCTCAGGGTCCTTTTCCATCCAGTTCTTCCTCCCATGTCCAATTCGCCAAATGGTGCAGCCTCTCCCACTGCAACTGCTCTTCACGATTAACAGGGAGAGTAGGCTCAGGTCTGACTCCTGACTCAGCCACTCTCTCTCTGAGCCCTCCCCCAATAAATATTTGGGGGTTACTTTCGGTTTTCGCTCTGCGCCGCCGTGTTTTTCTTTTCGACTCCATTCGCCTATAGCCCTCTTCGCACTGCTCTAGCGAATCCCAGGCGGGCTCCTGCACTCTCTCTGGGTCGGCCGCCCACCTGTCTATTTCTTCCCACGTCGTATACTCCATGCCATTGCTGTCCATAACGTCCTCCTTTTTCTGCTCCTGCTGTCGCTGCCTGTAACCACGCCACTCGGTCCGTGTGTGGTGGGTGATTCTGTAACGGCGTTCTTCGTTTGTGGAAAGAGAGTCAGACCGAAATGCAGCGTAGTGGTTACTCATGACTTTAATAGAAAAAGTGACACACCTCAGGCAGCCAAGCCTATACAACACCCCTAATCAGCCGCAATCCCAAATACTACACAACCCTAATACGAAACACAACATATAAACCCATGTCACACCCTGGCCTGACCAAAGGCGTGACAGATTTATTACAATTTTTAGAACATAACAATTCTTTAAGGTAAATGAAAATTAGCAGTTTGCTTCAATAGTCTGTAGTAATTTACGGAATTACAGTAATGAGAAAAAAAGGTAGAAACTAAAAGTACATACTGTAATTCAAACAAATAATTGAGGGGCTAATCCTGCCTCTCTCTAGCATCAGGCCACAGGTTCTTCAACATCACATCAAATGTTTTCTCTTGCCATGCACCTGGGGAAGAACCTTCTGGAGTGCCTTATCCATCCCTGGCAGTCCTCTGGACTCGTGTCCTCACATCCGGCACGCATGGCTTCCAAAAGAGACATTTGGTCATGTGGGTGGTGACCAAACACATTCCACCTCCAGGCAGAGAAAAACTCCTCTATTGGGTTGAGGAAGGGTGAATATGCAGGCAGGTTCAAAGCCATAAATCTGTGATGTGCTGCAAACCAATCTGTGACAGCTGCAGAGTGGTGAAAAGCAACGTTATCGCAAACTATGACAAAAACTTGGGGGTTTCTTACTGGCTCCCCCTGTTCTGCTGGCACTAGCTGAGCATAGAGCTGTTCTAGGAAAGCTATAAGCCTTTCTGTGTTGTATGGGCCAATGAGTGGTGTGTTGAGAAGCAAACCATCATTGGCCATTGCAGCACACATGGTGATATTTCCCCCCCTTTGGCCTGGAACCTCCACAGTGGCCTTTTAACCTATAACATTCCTTCCTCTGCGCCATGTTTTGGCGAGGTTAAATCCAGCTTCATCGAATAATACAAATGAATGTGGTCTTTCCAGTGCTTCCACCTCCATTACTCTCTGAAAAAAGTGCACAGTTTTACTGTAGAAATGCTAGTGTTTTTTTTAACTGTAAATATTTTGTATAGCTGTGTACGTAACCTCAGACGTCTTACCTGGACATATTGGTATCTTTGCTCTTTTACCCGTTCACTGTTTCTCTCGAACGGTAGTGTATAACTGTTTCATTGTAACTTGGTGTTTCTTTAGGACTCGAGCAATAGTTGTTGTGCTGACAGAATTAACATTTTCAAATATATCATTATCAGCCAGCACTCTATCTTGAATCTCCCGCAGATGTATTGCATTGTTGACAACAACCATGTCAACAATCGCATTTTCCTGCGCATCTGAAAATATTTTTCCTCTTCCCCCTGTTGGCGGCAGCCTTTGGGTCCTGTTGTAAAAATATATTTTACAGTCAAACTTACTGTAATATATATCTGTGTAAATATTCTATAATTGCAATACAAAATAGATTCCTGTAATGTTTTTATTTACTGTAAGGATGTAACTCTCACCTGTTTGCATGATGGAAAATTCGCATTACAGATGCCACTGTGGATCTTTGCAGATTGGGTTGCACCCTCAACCCTGCCTCTCTCAATGAGAGACCATGGTTCACGACATGGTCTATAAGTGTAGCCCTTATTTCATCTGAAATAACAGCTCTTTGTCTTCTTTGTCTTCCTCCACGCATCCGCCCTCTCCCTGCCACCCTTCTCCCTCCACGAACCCATCTTCCTTGTTCCATTTCCAAAATGAGTCTTTCTGAGCTCTACCTATATATACTGTAATATGTGTGTGTGTTCACTAACAAGTCTAAAACAAGACACCTGCTTAGCCTTTCAGCTGAAATTGCAATCAGCAGTGTTTGAAAGGCACAAGGCTGAAATCTATTCCGTTTTGAATGTGTGGTTCATAGTTTTGACAGCAGTGTGTTAGCATTTGAACAAAGTGCTGTAAATCCACAGTGTTGTGCAGGTTGTGGTTAAAGTCATGGGATAAGTGTGTAGAGTTTTGAAAACTGTGTTCAAGCAATGAAAAACGAACTAGAGTTTGGTCCACATGAACTGCTGCTGTGCAGACTGTAGTTAGAGTTTTGCACATGTGACTCCAGTTGTGTCCACTGTCGTTTAGCAATCGAAAAAAACTGTAAAAGACTTGCACTTAAACCATTTTCCATTTTTAACTGGGGCTGGGACCCCAGAGGGCATAACTGGCAAACTGCTCGCCCCAGCAGGGGTGTAGGCATCCTGGGAGCTTCTCGACAGAGTCTAGCCTGTTCCTTTCAGCTGTGTCATTGTTGGCCATATTGCTCTTTGTTAAAGAACAGTATCTTATTGTTGAATACTAGAAGAACCTTGACCTGTTTCCCTCCCATGTTTGCTGGGAGCATGACAGATTTTTTTCCCAGGGTGTGTGTGTGTGTGTGTGTGTGTGTGTGTGTGTGTGTGTGTGTGTGTGTGTGTGTGTGTGTGTGTGTGTGTGTGTGTGTGTGTGTGTGTGTGTGTGTGTGTGTGTGTGTGTGTGTGTGCGTGCGTGCGTGCGTGCGTGCGTGCGTGCGTGCGTGTGCGTGTGCGTGTGTGTGCTGTATGCACCATAGTCATGTGCTCTCTCTGTGTTGAGCTGTAGCCTGGAGATGCCACCCCTTTGCTCATGTGATTAGTGATGGTGGGGTTGGCCCAAGGGTTCAAGGTTGAGGGTGGATGCTTAATCTTCTTGCAACTCAGAAACACTGAAATAAACGTTCTACACCATTATGCTAAGATGTCTGCTCAAACATATTCTAAATATTTTCTTTCTAGGGAATCTATTTTTATCTCTATGAAATGTATTGACGTGTACCAGAGACAAATTAAACCCCAAACTCATGCATTTTGTGTCTTTCTAGCTCAGGGTTTGGTTATGTGGGAAAATGGATTGTTAACACAAACAAAAATTTGTCCTGAAGATTAAGTTTAATCATTTGGACTGACCTGACACCTTGGTCTGGGCAGCAGTGCCGGTGTTGCAGCACCTTTAGTGATTTAGCACTGGGCCAGCCATGGGCTGAGAAGACACTCCAGGCGCTCCTTTCATCCACATGCGCTTTCTTCTCATCCGCAAGGAATGCAAAACTATCCCCCTTTCCAATTCTTTCCAGGTCCACTGCCTTCTTCTCAGCCCTCAGAGAAACAACATGGCTACCGTTTACTGATAGTAAAACTCATTGGTCCTGGTAGTTCTATCAGGCCTGCCACTTTCCTTCATTTTTTCTCTGTCTTCACACTGTTGAGCAGAACAGTACTGTTTGTATATCAAACACTGTGTTGCAGAGTCATCGTACAAAAACATTCAGACACACGCATCAACCGGATCTTCCTTACTGTCATGCTTAACAAAAGAAAACGTTACTAAACCTAGCTTTGACTTGTTTGCTAACAAATACCGAAAATAGGAAAGTCATTGTATGTGATGAATGGGAACTATTTAGAGTAATTATTCTTATACACAAATTAAGGAGGAAAGAGTTGGGTAGCACTTCATAGTAGTTTATCCATCATTATTCCCACATTTGTAAATGTTAGTGAGGTAGTTATTCACACAGTTATAAACAACATTTAAAGTATGTAAAAAATGATTAATAATTTCCTTCATGAGATGTTTAATATAGGTCATTATAAACCATTAACTAATCAATAGTAATGTAATCTAAAGTGAGGGCTATGTATAATATATAAATACTTTATAAATGTTTTGAGTGACCAGTGTAATTTCTCACAAAAGATGGACATGCCTTTGGTATAAATTCCAACGGTACCTGATTCTCCTTAAAGGAAAAATAAAACATACAAAAAACGCTACACTCAAAAATGATATTTTTGTATTTTTGTCATCCAAAATATTTTGCATGTCAGCAGTCAAGTTTTCAAGATATTGGACTTTCAAGAAGCAAAGTGTCACTTGCCACATCATCATCATGATGCCAAATGCCTCATGTCTCAAAATAGCCTAGACCATATAAATTGTAAAACACAGGAAAAATATTGAACACTTTATTCACAAAAACTGTTATAAAACAACTGTTTCAAGGACGTGAGGAAGAGTTGTAACGCAAATGTCTTGCTAGTGTTGTCAACCTCGCGACAACAGCTGGCCAGACCGGAGAGTTTTTCTCATTCCTTCATTACTTTATTACTATTGATATCTGATTGAGGTAGAAATGTTACATGTTTGATTTGCAGGCGGAAATGTGACATGAAAAACCTTTAAATTCTTCCAATGCTTCAGTCTTTTAATGTCAATAGGTTTGTTTGATGTCTCTTGCACAAGGGTAGACTTAGTGTATGTTAGCTTTGCTGAATAGTCAGAAGTGTAGAACTTATCAGGGTATTGGGACATGGCCACAAGTCTACAGCTGGTTTGTATGGGTATTTTGGCTGAGATGCGGTTGCATATCTGGTTAATAATAGTATTGGGAAGTATACCTATTTTTATTACCATTGCGGATTCATGGTTTCATGTTTGTTTATGTATTGGGTTAGTTGTACACCTGGTCTGTATGAATATTGGGGTTAAAGGACAAGTGTAGACCTGGTTTGAAGCTTGGGTACTGGGGTAGACCTGGTTTATATGAGTATGCCCATGGATTTACCTGGTTTATATGAGTATGCCCATGGATTTACCTGGTTTATATGAGTATCCCCATGGATTTACCTGGTTTATATGAGTATGCCCATGGATTTACCTGGTTTATATGAGTATGCCCATGGATTTACCTGGTTTATATGAGTATGCCCATGGATTTACCTGGTTTAGTTGAGTATGCCCATGGATTTACCTGGTTTATATGAGTATGCCCATGGATTTACCTGGCTTATATGAGTATGCCCATGGATTTACCTGGTTTAGTTGAGTATGCCCATGGATTTACCTGGTTTATATGAGTATGCCCATGGATTTACCTGGCTTATATGAGTATGCCCATGGATTTACCTGGTTTATATGAGTATGCCCATGGATTTACCTGGTTTAGTTGAGTATGCCCATGGATTTACCTGGTTTATATGAGTAATGGTGTGTAAGGATTATAACTAGCTCTCACAGTCTCACGTCAGAATTAGACGTTCATCCATGTTTCGCAAATGTCAAATTCTGAAGTTGTTGCAAACGTCAGATTTTGAAGTGTTTAAGGTTAGGTTTAGGCATTAACTATGAATTTTAAGGTTAGAGTGAAGTTTAAGCATTAACACCGAAATATTAAGGTTAGGCATTCATTCTGAATGGTTAAGGTAAGGGTTAAGGTTTGGGGTAGGCTTAAAACAAACATCTCAAACAACTTTCTATCACTGGATTCGAAGTTGTAACCAGAGCCAGATAGAAATAGATGGTGCTGCTTTTAAACTTGTTTTTACTAATCAACCAGAGCTTAAATATTCAACATGTAAAATGAAATGAAAGATAGAATGTGAGTCATTGTAATCTCTAATGGATTGTGTCCCTTCCCTTTACAGAGCACAATGACAGTTTTACTACTGCAAAACCGCTGTGTGTGTTTGTTGTACTGTGGGAACTGTAGCATTACTGTACAGAGAGGTATTAATGTGAAATGAGACGTGTTATTGTGCAGGGACGTATATAATGCAGGGAAATAGCGCTTGCTATTTAAACGTCATGCATACTTTCACTCTATCTTCTATTTTTAATGCCTCTCCTATCAGGCCTACTCCCCCAAAGCCAGTGCAACGCTGCTCTTGAGTAAAATCACATTTTGTAATTGACATCCGAAAGGCTGGTGAAATAATGTGACCCAGTGAAAAGATGAGCTTAGTCAAAAAAACAGACACACATGGGTGGAAAACCACTGTGAATAAATTGATGAAATGTATTTGTTTGAGACAAATCCATTTTCATCACTTTGGGGCAGTAAGTAAACACTAGCACAGACTCCGCAGCTGTCAACAAGCTAAGATATTGTTCTAGGGTAAGATAAAGCCTATTCTACCTCCAAAGTCTAAGTTTGGGAGATAGTTTCAATTTGGAAGAGAGAGAGAGAGATAGATAAAGTATATGCAGAGAGAGGTTACAAGTGGATTTGAACTTGCAACCTTTGAAATCATAGGCAGATGCTCACAGGTGCAGACTTTGTAGGTATGTAAATTCAGGGTGAAGTACAGGTTTTGACCTGGTTTGTTTGAATATATGGACTGAAATGTGGAAGTATACCTATTTTTAGACAATTACGGTTTCAAGGAATAGACATGTTTATATATATATATATATATATATATATATTGGGTGAGTTGTACACCTGGTCTGTAATAAAAGTACAAGTGTAGACCTGCTTTGAATTAATGTTGAGGCTTAGACCTGTTTTATATGAGTATGCCCATGGATTTACTGTCACGCCTTGGTCATTGTATTTTGTGTTTTTGTTATATGTTTGGGTAGGCCAGGGTGTGACATGGGTTTATATGTTGTTTTTCGTATTGGGGTTTGTAGTATTTGGGATCGCGGCTAATTAGGGGTGTTGTATAGGCTTGGCTGCCTGAGGCGATTCTCAATTGGAGTCAGGTGCTTATCGTTGTCTCTGATTGGGAACCGTATTTAGGTAGCCTGAGTTCGCTTTGTATTTTGTGGGTGTTTGTTCCTGTCTCTGTGTTGTAGTCACCAGATAGGCTGTAATTAGTTTCACGTTCCGTTCTGTTGTTTTTGTATTCCAGTTATTTCATGTACCGCTATTCTGTTCATTAAAGTCATGAGTAACCTACACGCTGCATTTCGGTCCGACTTTCTTTATTCAACAGAAGAACGCCGTTACAGAAACACCCACCACCTCTCACGGACCGAGCAGCGTGTGAACTGGCAGGAGCTAAAGGAGGACGTTATGGACGGTAGAGGCATGGAGTATACGTCGTGGGAAGAAATCGACAGGTGGGCGGCCGACCCAGAGCGAGTGCAGGAGCCCGCCTGGGATTCCCTGCAGCAGTGCGAGGAGGGCTATAGACGAATGGAGTCTAAAAGGAAAACACGGCGACGCAGCACGAAAAATGAAAGTAACCCCCAAATATTTATTGGGGGAAAGCGCAGAGAGAGAGTGGCTGAGTCAGGAGTCAGACCTGAGCCTACACTCCCTGTTAATTGTGAGGAGCAGCAATATAAGGACTTCTGGTCTTGGGAGATGATATTAGACGGAAAAGGACCCTGGGCGCAGCCGGGAGAATATCGCCGTCCCAAGGAAGAAATAGATGCAGCTAAAGCGGAGAGGCACTGGTATGAGGAGGCAGCACGGCGACGCGGTTGGAAGCCGGAAAAGCAGCCCCAAAAAATTATTGGGGGGGGGGGCTAGAAGGGAGAATAGTTATGCCAGGTAGGAGACCTGCGCAAACTCCCTGTGCTCACCGTTGGGCTAGAGAGACCGGGCAGGCACCGTGTTATGCTATGGAGCGCACAGTGTTTCCAGTGTGGGTGCAGAGCCAGGTGCGGCACATACCAGCCCTTCCTATTGGCCGGGCTAGAGTGGGCATCGAGCCAGGTAAGCTTGGGCAGGCTCGGTGCTCAAGAGCTCCAGTGCGCCTGCACGGTCCGGTCTATCCAGAGCCACCTCTAAACACCAGTCCTCCGGTAGCAGCTCCCCGCACCAGGCTTCCTGTGCGTGTCCTCGATCCAGTACCACCAGTTCCAGCACCACGCACCAGGCCTCCAGTGCGCCTCGCCTGTTCAGCGCATCCAGCGCTTTTCTCCTCTCCTGCACTGCCGGAGTCTCCCGCCTGTTTTGCGCAGCCAGAGCCTTTCTCCTCTCCTGCGCTGCCGGAGTCTCCAGTCTGCCCAGCGCCGCCAGTGCTCCCAGCGCGGCCAGTGCTCCCAGTCTGCCCAGCGCGGCCAGTGCTCCCAGTCTGCCCAGCGCGGCCAGTGCTCCCAGTCTGCCCAGCTCCGCCAGTGCTCCCAGTCTGCCCAGCTCCGCCAGTGCTCCCAGTCTGCCCAGCGCCGCCAGTGCTCCCAGTCTGCCCAGCGCCACCAGTCAGCCCAGCGCCGCCAGACAACCAGTCTCTTCCAGATCTCCCCGACAACCAGTCTCTTCTAGATCTGCCTAACAACCAGGATTTACCAGAGCCTACTACCTGCCTGAGCTTCATCTCAGTACTGGGCTTCCTCTCAGTACTGTGCTTCCTCTCAGTACCGGGCTTCCTCTCAGTACTGGGCTTTCTCTCAGTACCGGGCTTCCTCTCAGTACCGGGCTTCCCCTCAGTCCCGGGCTTCCCCTCAGTCCCGGGCTTCACCTCAGTCCCGGGCTTCCCCTCAGTCCTGGGCTGCCTCTGTCCTGAGATGCCCCTCTGTCCTGAGATGCCCCTCTGTCCTGAGCTGCCCCTCTGTCCCGAGCTGCCCCTCTGTCCCGAGATGCCCCTCTGTCCTGAGATGCCCCTCTGTCCTGAGATGCCCCTCTGTCCTGAGCTGCCCCTCTGTCCTGAGATGCCCCTCTGTCCTGAGCTGCCCCTCTGTCCCGAGCTGCCCCTCTGTCCCGAGCTGCCCCTCTGTCATGAGCTGCTCCTCAGTTATGTGGGGATCAGGGTGAGGACTATTAGGCCATGGTCGGCGGAGAAGGTGGATTATCCCAGGACGCGAAGGGGAGTTAATAGGACATTAATGGAGTGGGGTCCACGTCCCGAGCCAGAACCGCCACCACCCGGACCCTCCCTATGCTCTTGAGGTGCGTCCGGGAGTCCGCACCTTAGGGGGGGGTTCTGTCACGCCTTGGTCATTGTATTTTGTGTTTTTGTTATATGTTTGGGTAGGCCAGGGTGTGACATGGGTTTATATGTTGTTTTTCGTATTAGGGTTTGTAGTATTTGGGATCGCGGCTAATTAGGGGTGTTGTATAGGCTTGGCTGCCTGAGGCGATTCTCAATTGGAGTCAGGTGCTTATCGTTGTCTCTGATTGGGAACCGTATTTAGGTAGCCTGAGTTCGCTTTGTATTTTGTGGGTGTTTGTTCCTGTCTCTGTGTTGTAGTCACCAGATAGGCTGTAATTAGTTTCACGTTCCGTTCTGTTGTTTTTGTATTCCAGTTATTTCATGTACCGCTATTCTGTTCATTAAAGTCATGAGTAACCTACACGCTGCATTTCGGTCCGACTTTCTTCATTCAACAGACGACCGCCGTTACATTTACCTGGTTTATATGAGTATGCCCATGGATTTACCTGGTTTATATGAGTATGCCCATGGATTTACCTGGTTTATATGAGTATGCCCATGGATTTACCTGGTTTATATGAGTATGCCCATGGATTTACCTGGTTTATATGAGTAATGGTGTGTAAGGATACAACTAGCTCTCACAGTCTTACGTCAGAATTAGACGTTCATCCATGTTTTGCAAATGACAAATTCTTAAGTTGTTGCCAACGTCAAATTTGGAAGAGTTTAAGGTTAAGTTTAGGTATAAAACTACGGAATTTTAAGGTTAGGGTGAAGTTTAAGCATTAACACTGAAATATTAAGGTTAGGCATTCATTCTGAATGGTTAAGGTAAGTGTTAAGGTTTGGGATAGGCTTAAAACAAACATCTCAAACAACTTTCTATCACTGGATTCGAAATTGTAACCAGAGCCAGATAGAAATAGATGGTGCTGCTTTTAAACTTTTTTAACCAATCAACCAGAGCTTAAATTTTCAACATGTAAAATGAAATGAAAGATAGAATGTGAGTCATTGTAATCCATCTCTAATGGATTGTGTCCCTTCCCTTTACAGAGCACAATGACAGTTTTACTACTGCAAAACCGCTGTGTGTGTTTGTTGTACTGTGGGAACTGTGGCATTACTGTACAGAGAGGTATTAATGTGAAATGAGACGTGTTATTGTGCAGGGACGTATATAATGCAGGGAAATAGCGCTTGCTATTTAAACTTATAATAATAATATAATAATAATAATAATAATAATATATAATATATGCCATTTAGCAGACGCTTTTATCCAAAGCGACTTACAGTCATGTGTGCATACATTCTACGTATGGGTGGTCCCGGGGATCGAACCCACTACCCTGGCGTTACAAGCGCCATGCTCTACCAACCGAGCTACAGAAACTTCATGCATACTTTCACTCTATCTTCTATTTTTAAAGCCTCTACTATTAGGCCTACTCCCCCAAAGCCAGTGCAACGCTGCTCTTGAGTAAAATCACATTTAAGCTCCTCACACGATAAGCTCACTTGTCTTGCCCACGTTAAGGGAGAGGTTGTTGTCCTGGCACCACACTGCCAGGTCTCTGACTTCCTCCCTAAAGGCTGTCTCATCGTCGTCGGTGATCAGGCCTACCGCCGTCGTGTCTTCGACAAACTTAATGATGGTGTTGGAGTCGTGCGCTTCCACGCAGTCGTGGGTGAACAGAGAGTACAGGAGGGGACCGAGCATGCACCACTGAGGGGCCCTCGTGTTGAGGTAAACTGTGGTAAACTCCTCAATACCATTGGATGAATCTCAGAACTTATTCTAGTTTGTGCTAGCGAAACAGTCCTGTAGCTTAGCATCCGCCTCATCGGACCACTTCCGTATTAGTCTGTATTTTTGGATGAGCATTTTCTTGTTTGCTTATGGCTCTATACAGCTCATCGAGTGTGGTCTTAGTGCATAGGTTTGTGGTGGTAAATAAACAGCTACAAAAAATACAGATGAAAACTTTCTTGGTAAATACTACATTCCACATCTTATCATGAGGTATTCTACCTCAAACGAGCAGAACCTCGAGACGTCCTTAATTTTAGAGATTGTGCACCAGCTGTTGTTGACAAAGAGATCCCCCCCCTCCCTGTTTTTACTGGACTCTGCCGTTCTGTCCTGCCGATGCAGAAAAAACAGCTACGGCTGAACTCGTAAGTTTACATACACTTAGGTTGGAGTCATTAAAACTTGTTTTCAAACCACTCCACAAAACTTTTGATAAACAAACTATAGTTTTGGCAAGTCGGTTAGGACATCTGCTGTGGACATGACACAAGTCATATTATTTCACTGTATCACAATTCCAGTGGGTCAGAAGTTTACATATACTAAGTTTACTGGGCCTTTAAACAGCTTGGAAAAATCCAAAAAAATTATGTCACGGATTTAGAAGCTTCTGATAGGCTAATTGACATAATTTGAGTCAATTGGGGGTGTACCTGTGGATGTATTTCAAGGCCTACCTTCAAACTCAGTGCCTCTTTGCTTGACATTATGGAAAATCAAAAGAAATCCACCAAGACCTCAGAAAAAATGGTAGACCTCCACAAGTCTGGTTCATCCGTGGGAGCAATTTCCAAATGCCTGAAAGTACCACGTTCATCTGTACAAACAATGGTACTGTCACGCCTTGGTCTTAGTATTTTGTGTTTTAGTTATTATTTTGGTCAGGCTAGGGTGTGACATGGGTTTATTTTGTGGTGTTTTTTTGTATTGGGGTTTAGTAGGTATTGGGATTGCGGCAGGGTGTCTAGCATAGGCTTGGCTGCCTGAGGCGGTTCTCAATCAGAGTTAGGTGATTCTTGTTGTCTCTGATTGGGAACCATATTTAGGTAGCCTGGGTTTCACTGTGTATTTTGTGGGTGATTGTTCCCATCTTTGTGTTTGCACCAGATAGGGCTTTTTCGGTTTTCATTATTTCATTTTGTTATTTTTGTAGTTTCTGTTTGTATAGTTTTCCTTCATTAAAATGTCATGAATCATCATCACGTGGCATTTTGGTCCGATCCTTGTTCTACCTCTTCGTCAGAGGAGGAGAGAGAAGAGAGCCGTTACAGGTACGCAAGTATAAACACCATGGGACCACGCAGCCATCATTACCGCTCAGGAAGAAGACACATTCTGTCTCCTAGAGATTGCAAAAGAGTGCAAATCAATCCCAGAACAATAGCAAAGGACCTTGTGAAGATGCTGGAGGAAACAAGTACAAAAGTATCTATATCCACAGTAAAATGAGTCCTATATCGACATAATCTGAAAGACCGCTCAGCAAGGAAGAAGCCACTGCTCCAAAATCGCCATAAAAAGCCAGACTACAATTTACAACTGCACATGGGGACAAACATCGTACTTTTTGGAGAAATGTCCTCTGGTCTGATGAAACAAAAATACAACTGTTCGGCCATAATGACCATCGTTATGTTTGGAGTAAAAAGGGGGAGGCTTGCAAGCTGAAGAACATCATTCCAACCATGAAGCACGGGGGTGGCAGCATCATGTTGTGGGGGTGCTTTGCTGCAGGAGGGACTGGTGCACTTCACAAAATAGATGGCATCATGACGTAGGAAAATTATGTGGTTATATTGAAGCAACATCTCAAGACATCAGTCAGGAAGTTAAAGCTTGGTCGCAAATGGGTCTTCCTTAATGGACAATGGCCCCAAGCATACTTCCAAAGTTGTGGCAAAATGGCTTAAGGACAACAAAGTCAAGGTATTGGAGTAGCCATCACAAAGCCCTGACCTCAATCCCATAGAAAATGTGTGGGCAGAACTGAAAAAGCATGTGTGAGCAAGGAGGCCTACAAACCTGACTCAGTTATACCAGCTCAGGAGGAATGGGACAAAATTCACCCAACTTATTGTGGGAAGCTACCCAAAACATTTGACCCAAGTTAAACAATGTGAAGGCAATGCTACCAAATACTAATTGAGTGTATGTAAACTTCTTACCCACTGGGAATGTAATGAAAGAAATAAAAGCTGAAATAAATCATTCTCTCTACTATTATTCTGACATTTCACATTCTTAAAATAAAGTGGTGATCCCAACTGACCTAAGACAGGACATTTTTACTAGGATTAAATGTCAGGAATTGTGAAAAACTGAGAATAAATGTAGTTGGCTAAGGTGCATGTAAACTTCCGACTTCAACTGTATATATATATTAGTCATGTCATTGGTCAGCAATGACTATGAGATGCATAGTATATTACAGTTGTTATAGTCCCATTGATAGGATAGTCTCGAACAGATCTTGTCCAGTTTATTCTCCAGTGATTGCAACTTCGCCAATAGAATAGAGGGTTGAGGCTAAAACATTAGCTCCCAAATTTAATAAAGTATACAGGGTCCCGTTCCCGTTCCCATTGTATTCTTTTTTTTGGTACATTTTTGTTGAATAAGGCAACTACAAAAATGCAGCTGTTTCAGCCGCACTCTATGCTTTCTGTGGTGGAGAGCAGACAGAGAAAGTACAGAGCATAGGTGTCATTGATCTTCCCTGGTTGTGTGTGATTGGCTGAGGGTGCTGTCACTCATGGGGAAAATACGTCACTGCAGCACCTGCTGGGAGTGCTAGCCAGAAAAAGCCCCTATTCTGTGCTCCATTGATTTACAGTAGAAGTGCCCACCCATGAAGACCACAGATAAATCAATGTCTTATGCCTGGTAACTTTGATTGGACCGATGAACTTCATAGTTAGCTAGTTGTTTACCACGCACTGTTACCACTTCTTCAAGCTAGGTATCTTAGCTAGCTGAAACATGTCACCTAGCTTAGCTACCTTTTGGCAAATCATTTTAAAACTTTGCATTATGAAGGAAATGTAGAGATAAAACATCTCGGTGCTCATTAACCACCTAAACTTTAAAATATGTCAATCCATTCAAATAAAACAAGCTGGAAAATAAGGTTCAAGTGGAGTGGTTTGTGGTGGTACATGGAGCCGTGGCTAACATCTGTTTTGAGGTAGGCTAGCTACGATATCCTATAGGCTACATGTCTTATTGTTGATGTTTGTTGGCAGCCTGTAATACCAATCTTAACCACATGTAGAAGTTCTAAATATATTCGAAACATATTTAATGGAACTGTACATGCAATAGATGAAGCAAGAGAACAGCACTATGAATGTTGCATATTGTTAACCGAGCCCATTTGGAACAGGCAGATGCACGCAGTATCGCAATATTGCAGAGAACGATTACTAGCTAGTTTACTCTATTAAAGTATGCTCGACTGTTGTAGTCTTCCATGCAATCAGTAGCCATCAACTGATCATAACCCAAATGTTATCATATTTGTGCGTGTGGCTCAAAACTCATTTCTGGGATTGGTTATTACTAGTGCATTCAATGTGTAGCCACTGTATGTTACTGGTTTCAATGCACATGAGCTTTGATTGATTGAGTTTGCCCCACCAATATTGTCATGTTAAAATTGCCACTGGTGCTTGGGGTAATTGTCTTGCTGGAAGATCCACTTGAGGCCAAATGTAAGCCTTCTGGAAGAGGCAACCAGGTTTTGGCTAAAATATCATGGTACTAGGTAAAGTTCATGATGCCGTTGACCTTAACAAGGGCCCCAGGATTTCATGCTTGCTTAGTTTATTTTTTGTTTATACATTCTTATTTACAACAATGAGTAGGATTTAGTTCTTATTTTAATATTACAATTTTTAACCAGCTCATCCTTCACCAAATTCTGATATAAAAGCACCAACAAAATAAAAACGCTTCCTCTTTCAATGGTAACCTTTTTCAGTCACATCGCCATAAATGCCTCTTCATCAGAGCTAAAAATGACATGCCTGGGAAACTTCAGATGTGACCCCTGTATGATATAATATATCATATCATTTGTCAGAAGTCACATTCACTGTGGCCCAGAGTACAGTACTATGGAGGCAGACCTCACTCCCACTTACTTTCCCTCTCTCATTGCAGTTCGAAGTGTTAATTACAGCTCATTAGGCCCGTGATGACGGGTTTACGACAGATAACAAACACTTCATTCTGTTGTGCAGAGATAGGGACAGAATCATTTTTACAGTGCTATGGAAGAAGTTTGCTCCCGTACACATATAGTGTTTTAGTACTTCCTGCTATAGGTGTCTTTCTGTCACCTCAGATTAAAACGTATTTCAACACCAACCTCCCTGTCCTTCACCTGTCTGTTTCTACTCTTTTATCCATTGAGTTGTGGGAGGGTGTGAGGAACACACATATCTCGAGTAGTGTTTGGACAAGCGAAAGGAACAAAGAGGAGTTGTTCCTGTGTCAGATTCACAGTGGATGTTCACTAAATCCCATACACAACACAATAACTATAACAAGCCCCATCTCCCCCTCCTTTCCATTTCAACCATGTACAGCTTGCAGAATGCTGCTATTATGTTAACCATGGCAGCCATGTCACAATGCAGTACATACTGTATTTGATGGTTTGATGTTACTGTGGCTATGACACGTGGGGTAAACAGAGAATGTGAAAAGTGTTCCATCATTCATGCCGGATTGCCATGGAATCGTTCATGCACCAGACTAGAGTAATGTATATTCCTTTTGTACGTGGCCACCCCTCATCACTGGTGTTCATCACTACAAGACGGACTACCATGTTGTTCAGTTACAACATCATTTTTATCTGTCTCTCACCCTGTTTCTCTTTGTCTTTCATTTTCCCTCTCTCTCTAAGCAAACGCTGCATACATGCAGGCTGTGGGGATTTGGAAAGGGTCATGTGAGAGAAGCATGCGGCATGAGGCACAGTAGAGGCTCTGTTTTAGGGGGGGATAGTGGGCGGCGTCAATGTCCCCTCAAAGAAACGTCTTTACTTGGTTCAAGTGTGCTTGCTGAAAGCAAAAACAACTTTAGAAGGCCGACGTACTTCTTCTTCTTATTTTCTGTGGCGCCAAAACCATAAAAGCTACTTTTCACACTACGACAATATTTGCATATATCCCAATGCATTTTAATGGCCGTAGACTTGAATAGGAACATTTCCGGTCGTAACTAGTCTTCAACCATTTAAGCTAGAAACGCCATTCAAATGTTAAAACATGCGGACTGGTCTAGAATAGGTTGCTTGTATAAAGATGTTTTGATACCATTTATAAATGTGAACTATAACCTATTTATGTCTGCATAAAAGCTCCATAGGCTTCAATGGGAAGTATTTGGGATTAACCACTGCTCTTGAACATTTAAAGCTTGATGGATTTCCACCCCTAAGGTCTAAATGAGGAACTGGACCTCATGTTTTCTCTAATAATGTGTCTAGACTTTAGCTGTGTCTTCTTAAGTGCGTGTCTCCTCTAAATTTGTAGCCTACAGCACTGATGAAGTTGTATGGCAGCGTCTCACTTGCGCAGGTGAAATATATTTTAAACCAACTGAAAGAATTCTACAAGAAGCTGTTACAACTGTAGGAGAATAGCATCTAAAGTTCTTTCAAAAATACTGGTACAGAAGATTCAACAAAGAACAAAATGGACGATTTGACCAGAGAGGTCCAGGACCTGATAAACAGTCTGTACTTCTCCCAGGGAGCGATTGATGGGTTGTAAGAAGATTGCAGCAACATGACAACTAACTGTAAGTCCATGAGAAACGACATCAGCACTGTCTGTGAATATATGCTAACAGTGATAAAGAAACAGGATTATCGAGAAGGACAATCAAGGCAAAATAACATTGTTGTGGATGGAATCCCAGAGTCTCCACATGAGACCTGGACAGAGTCTAAGGTGAAAGTGAGGAAAATAATTGATGATAAGCTGCAGATGGACCATAAGAAGATTGAGGTGGAGTGCGCCCACAGGACTGGTAAACCTACTGTATATCCAGCCCAGGAGACAGACTCTGTCGATAGTGGAACAATTCCTGAGGTACAAGGAAAAGGTGGCTGTTATGGAGATCCCAGAATATGAGCGAAATCATTATCTTCCCCAACGAGAACTACTCTGAACCTGTGATCCCAGCCAAGAAGACTACCAGCATGGGGACATACGCTACGACAGGCTCATCGTCCACCCTCCCTCCCTAAAGCCTGAAAGGGGTAAGAGAGCAATACAGGGATATAACGCCTTTTGGAGGGACAGGAATACATATGGGGGAGGTGTCATTGTATGTTCAGAGCCATATTCCTGTGAAGCTCAGAGAGGATCTCATGCGAAAGGTTGTTGAAGTGTTGTGGTTGCAGGTTCACCTTTCAGGCCCCTTCTTTTGGGGTGCTAATATCAGTCACCAAGTGCTAGCAGTCAGTATCTGGATAATATGTGTGTGTGAAATGCTTGATAGTGTATGTGATGTTAACAGAGAGGTCTATTTTATGGGTGATCATGATCTGAATATAGACTGGTTTTCATCAAGTCGTCCGCTCAAGAGGAATTTGCTCACTGTAACCATTGCCTGTAATCTGGTTCAGGTTATTATTCAACCTACCAAGGTGTTTACAACCAGTACAGGAACTATATCATCCATGTGTTTTGGTCATATATTTACTAATGCTGCAGAATGCTGTTCCGAAGCTTCATCCGCAAAAATTGGATGTAGTGATCACAGATCATAGTATCTAGAAAATTCAAATTGTTCATCTTATGCTGAAACTGTAAAAACTATTTTTTGAAGTGTGTAATGAAGTGTGTAATGAGAGGCATCCAAATGCTGCACTTCATTGTGACAATGGCACCGGAGGAGATGGCTGCCTTTTTATAGTCTCCTAACCAATTGTGCTATTGTGTGTTTTTTTTTGCGTTATTTATAACTCATTTTGTACATACTGTTTCTGCCACCGTCTCTTATGACCGAAAAGAGCTTCTAGATATCAGGACAGCGATTACTCACCTTGTACTGGAAGAAGATTTTTTCTTTAATGAGTCGAATGTGAAGGATTTACTTCAGACACCCGACAAGTCCCTCATCCCTGTCATTCACAGGAGAAAGAGAAGGAGACAGCGGGGACGTAGGTGCCTTGTAAGGATCCGACGGCGAGTGGGAAATCTGCCATTAACATCAGTCCTATTAGCCAACGTACAATCATTAGACAAACTACGTTCATATGTATACTACCAACGAGAACATTTAAAAACTGTGATATCTTATGTTTCACGAGTCGCGGCTGAACGACGACATGAATAACATACAGCTGGCGGGTTTTACTCTGTATCGGCAAGATAGAACAGCTGCGTCTGGTAAGACGAGGGATGGCGGTCTGTGTATATTTGTAAACAACTGCTGGTGTATGAAATCTAATAATAATGAATTCTCAAGGTTTTGCTCGCCTGAGGTAGAGTATCTCATGATAATTTCTATTCTTCGTAGCTGTCTAATTACCACCATAAACCGATACTGACACTAAGACCGCACTCAATGAGCATAAGCAAACAGGAAAACAATCATCCAGAGGCGGTGCTCCTAGTGGCCGGGGACTTTAATGCAAGGAAACTTAAATCTGTTTTACCTCATTTCTACCAGCATGTTAAATGTGCAACCAGAGGAAAAAAACTCTAAACCACCTTTACTCCACACACAGAGACGCGTACAAAACTCCCCCTCGCCCTCCATTTGGCAAATCTGACCATAATTATATCCTCCTGAATTCCTGCTTACAAGCAAAAACTAAAGCAGGACGCACAAGTGACCCGATCAATAAGGAAGTGGTCAGATGAAACAGATGCTAAGTGACAGGAATGTTTTGCTTGGACAGAGTGGAAGATGTTGCGGAATGCTTCCTATGGCATTGTACACCACATCAGACAATGGTTTCATCAATAAGTGCAACAATGACGTCATCCCCACAGTGACTGTACGTACATACTCCAACCAGAAGCCATGGATTACAAGCAACACCCTCTATGCCCTCCGAAGAACCATCAAACAGGCACAGCCTCAACACAGGACTAAGATTGAATCGTACTACACTGGGTCCGACGCTCGTCGGATGTTGCAGGTCTTGCAAACTATTACAGACTACAAAGGGAATCACAGCCAAGAGCTGGCCAGTGACACGAACCTACCAGGCAAGCTAAATTACTCCTATGCCCCCTTCGAGGTAAGCAACACTGAAGCTGACCCCTCCTGTCTCAGCCTCCAGTATTTATGCTGCAGTAGTTTATGTGTCAGGGGGCTGGGGTCAGTTTGTTTATCTGGAGTACTTCTCCTGTCCTATTCAGGTGTCCTGTGTGAATCTAAGTGTGCGTTCTCTAATTCTCTCCTTCTCTCTTTCTTTCTCTCTCTCGGAGGACCTGAGCCCTAGGACCATGCCCCAGGACTACCTGACATGATGACTCCTTGCTGTCCCCAGTCCACCTGGCCATGCTGCTGCTCCAGTTTCAACTGGCCTGGGCCCTAGGACCATGTCCCAGGACTACCTGACATGAGGACTCCTTGCTGTCCCCAGTCCACCTGGCCATGCTCCTGCTCCAGTTTCAACTGTTCTGCCTTACTATTATTCAACCATGCTGGTCATTTATGAACATTTGAACATCTTGGCCACGTTCTGTTATAATCTCCACCCGGCACAGCCAGAAGAGGACTGGCCACCCCACATATGCTCTCTCTAATTCTCTCTTTCTTTCTCTCTCTCGGAGGACCTGAGCCCTAGGACCGTGCCCCAGGACTACCTGACATGATGGCTCCTTGCTGTCCCCAGTCCACCTGACTGTGCTGCTGCTCCAGTTTCAACTGTTCTGCCTTATTATTATTTGACCATGCTGGTCATTTATGAACATTTGAACATCTTGGTCATGTTCTGTTATAATCTCTACCCGGCACAGCCAGAAGAGGACTGGCCACCCCACATAGCCCGGTTCCTCTCTAGGTTTCTTCCTAGGTTTTGGCCTTTCTAGGGAGTTTTTCCTAGCCACCGTGCTTTTACACCTGCATTGTTTGCTGTTTGGGGTTTTAGGCTGGGTTTCTGTACAGCACTTTGAGATATCAGCTGATGTACGAAGGGCTATATAAATAAATTTGATTTGATTTGATTTGAAGCATGCATGAGAGCATCAGCTGTTCCGGACGACTGTGTGATCACGCTCTCCGTAGCCCCAACAGATCCAAAGATGATGCAACACGGCGTCTAGGACGCTGATCCTCAACACGGGGGTCCTTCAGGGGTTTGTACTCAGTCCCCTCCTGTACTCCCTGTTCACTCATGACTGCATGGCCAGGCATGACTCCAACAACATCATTAAGTTTTCCGATGACACAACAGTGGTAGGCCTGATCACTGACAAAGATAAGACAGCCTATAGGGAGGAGGTCAGAGATCTGGCCATGTGGTGCCAGGACAACAACCTCTACCTCAATGTGAGCAAGACAAAGGAGATGATTGTGGACTTCAGGAAAAGGAGGACCGAGCAGCCCCTCATTCTCTTCGAAGGGGCTGGAGTGTAGCAGGTTGAGAGCTTCAAGTTCCTTGGTGTCACCATCACCAACAAACTATCCATGGTCCAAACACACCAAGACAGTCATGAAGAGGGCACAACAAAACATATTCCCCCTCAGGAGACTTAAAAGATTTGGCATGGGTCCCCAGATCCTAATATAATAATAATAATAATAATATAATAATATAATAATATAATATAATATATGCCATTTAGCAGACGCTTTTATCCAAAGCGACTTACAGTCATGTGTGCATACATTCTACGTATGGGTGGTCCCGGGGATCGAACCCACTACCCTGGCGTTACAAGCGCCATGCTCTACCAACTGAGCTACAGAAGGTTGCTCAAAAAGTTCTACAGCTGCACCATCGAGAGCATCCTGACTGGTTGCATCACTGCCTGGTATGGCAACTGTTCATCCTCCGACCGCAAGGCACTACAGAGGGTAGTGCATACGGCCCAGTACATCACTGGGGCCAAGCTTCCTGCCATCCAGGACCTATATACTAGGCAGTGTCAGAGGAAGGCCCAAAAAATTGTCAAAGACTCCAGTCACCCAAGTCAAAGACTGTTCTCTCTGCTACTGCATGGCAAGCGGTACCGGAACGCCAAGTCTAGGACCATAAGGCTCCTTAACAGCTTCGACCCCCAAGCCACAATTAATCAAATGGCCACCTGGACTATTTACACTGCTGCTATTTGCTGTTTTTTATCTATGCAAAGTCACTTTACCCCTACCTACATGTACAGATTACCTCGACTACCCTGTACCCCCGCACATTGACTTGGTACCGCCCCCTGTATATAGCCTTGTTATCATTATTGTTATTTTATTGTGTTATTTTATTATTTAGCAAATTTTTTTTTTAAATTAGATTTTATTTGAATTTGAATATATAGTAGTAGGTACACTAAGATGGGCTATGTCAGGAATACAGTACATACTTTAGGAAGAAATTAATTGTTCAAACTATTGTATTTTTGTTCTCTTTGTGTCAACTACTCAACATATTTTACGCACTGCAGTGCTAGCTAGCTACATCTTATGCTTTCAGTACTGGATTAATTCTCTGATCCTTTGATTGGGTGGACAACACGTCAGTTCATGCTGCAAGAGCTTATACATAGAGGAGGATGGAAACTAGCTGTCCTCTGGCTACACCATGGTGCATCGCTATAGAGTGCTTTTGAGGCTACTGTAGACCTTAATTGCAAAACTGTGTGTTTTAATCAATTATTTTTATATATGTAGTATAGTTGTATAAAAAATAATACATTTTTTAATGTTCACTATTATTATTTGTATTTTATATGAAATTGACAGAGTTTTGTTCACATCAGGGGAATTTAGCTGAGTGTGCTGCACTCCATACTAGTCAAGGTTGCTCCCTTAGCAGCAGTGAAATTTAGGTTCAACACCATACAATATACAATGCCTTCGGAAAGTATTCAGACCCCTTGACTTTTAAAACTGTTGTTAGGTTATAAAATAAAATTGATTAAACAGTTTTTATTTTTTTTCATCATCTACACACAATACCCCATAATGACAAAGCAAAAACAGGTTGTTAGACATTTTTGCAGATTTATATAAAAGCTTTGTCAGGTTGGATGGGGAGCGTTGCTGCACAGCTATTTTCAGGTCTCTTCAGAGATGTTCGATCAGGTTCAAGTCCAGGCTCTGGCTGGGCCACTCAAAGACATTCAGAGACTTGTCCCAAAGCCACTCCTGCGGTATCTTGGCTGTGTACTTAGGGTCATTTTTTATTTATTTTTTATTTCACCTTTATTTAACCAGGTAGGCTAGTTGAGAACAAGTTCTCATTTGCAACTGCGACCTGGCCAAGATAAAGCATAGCAGTGTGAACAGACAACACAGAGTTACACATGGAGTAAACAATTAACAAGTCAATAACACAGTAGAAAAAAAAGGGGGAGTCTATATACAATGTGTGCAAAAGGCATGAGGAGGTAGGCGAATAATTACAATTTTGCAGATTAACACTGGAGTGATAAATGATCAGATGGTCATGTACAGGTATAGATATTGGTGTGCAAAAGAGCAGAAAAGTAAATAAATAAAAACAGTATGCGGATGAGGTAGGTGAAAATGGGTGGGCTATTTACCAATAGACTATGTACAGCTGCAGCGATTGGTTAGGTGCTCAGATAGCTGAGAAAACCTGCTTTCTCTTTGCAATTATGGGGTATTGTGTGTAGATTTCTGAGGATTTAATCATTTTTATAATAAGGCTGTAACGTAACAAAATGTGGAAAAAGTCAAGGGGTCTGAAAACTTTCCGAAGGCTCTGTAATATGTGGTTTTGTTCACGATAGGGGAACTGAGCAGGAGTTAACAACTTTGGTGAAACATTATTATTGTATTTCCATTTTAGTTTTCGTGTGTTGCACATGCATTCAATTGCATCTATGAATCACATGATTGTGCATAGTATTGTTGTCAATCGGAAGAACCAAGGACACAGATGTTTCCTGATGTTGTAAGATGCTGTCCGGTGTTTATAGAACAACTTGTGCTGTGAGATTAGGATATCAGGATTCAATGTTGCTGTAAGATTATGATATCAGGATTCAAGGCTGCTGTGAGATTAGGATATCAGGATTCAAGGTTGCTGTAAAATTAGGATATCAGGATTCAAGGTTGCTGTAAAATTAGGATATCAGGATTCAAGGCTGCTGTAAAATTAGGATATCAGGATTCAAGGTTGCTGTAAAATTAGGATATCAGGATTCAAGGCTGCTGTAAAATTAGGATATCAGGATTCAAGGTTGCTGTAAAATTAGGATATCAGGATTCAAGGTTGCTGTAAAATTAGGATATCAGGATTCAAGGCTGCTGTGAGATTAGGATATCGGGATTCAAGGTTGCTGTAAGATTAGGATATCAGGATTCAAGGTTGCTGTAAAATTAGGATATCAGGATTCAAGGCTGCTGTGAGATTAGGATATCAGGATTCAAGGTTGCTGTAAAATTAGGATATCAGGATTCAAGGCTGCTGTAAAATTAGGATATCAGGATTCAAGGTTGCTGTAAAATTAGGATATCAGGATTCAAGGTTGCTGTAAAATTAGGATATCAGGATTCAAGGTTGCTGTAAAATTAGGATATCAGGATTCAAGGCTGCTGTGAGATTAGGATATCAGGATTCAAGGTTGCTGTAAAATTAGGATATCAGGATTCAAGGTTGCTGTAAAATTAGGATATCAGGATTCAAGGTTGCTGTGAGATTAGGATATCAGGATTCAAGGTTGCTGTAAAATTAGGATATCAGGATTCAAGGCTGCTGTGAGATTAGGATATCAGGACCTGCTTAGACAAAGCAATTGTAACAGTAGAGCAAAGGATCGCAATATATGGGGAAATTATTGGCTGCAGCATTGCCGTTATAACGAGCATGTGACGCATGGAATGTCAAGGCATAAATGTATGAAAGCGTATATTATTATTATTATTTTTTATTTATTTTTTAAATGTATGTAGTTCTGTACTTGTCTATTAATGTTATTTATTATGTCATGTTTAATGTTTTGTGTGGACCCCAGGAAGAGTAGCTGCTGCTTTAGCAGTAGCTAATGGGGATCCTAATAAAATAAAAAAATACTAGAAGCAGCAACGTATACTCCTTTTTTGGTTTAGTACATTTTAGTACTTTGCTCTCTCACCTTTTGTATTCTTTCAAGCATGGATTAAATTAAGTATATTTTTGCATCTCTGCCTCCTTGGTTTTTCCTTTTTATGGCTTGATGGGGAGTACCTTTTGAACACTTCATTCCAGCCTCAGCGCAAACCATCATACTTGCTTTCAACTTGCTTGGCTGCCATGGATTCCGTAACTTCATCCATCTTTCACTTAACAATGGGGCCTACTAGAATTCTTTGCAGCTTTGTTGGTTTCAGCTGTTAAGATCCCTTGCCCTTGGCAATAAGAGCAAACCTTAAGGTCAATCCTTGATTACTACTGCCGTCACTACTACTACCTCCTCTACAACTATTTCACAAAAATAAATACTTCAAGACTAGCAGGCACACATATTTTCTTTAGGAAATGTTATTTTCTAGTTATAATTATTTTCATGAATTACTTGCTTAAAACATTTATGAAAAAGCAATAATTGTATGTCATATCTTAAAACTGTTTAAAACTGGTCCTATTCTGTAATATCTGACAGGCCTACATTTTGTATACTTCTGGCCCTTCTTTGGACACTGTGTTAACTGACCTCCAGACAAACTTCAATGCCATACAACTCTCCTTCCATGGCCTCCAACTGCTCTTAAATGCAAGTAAAACTAAATGCATGCTCTTCAACCGATCGCTGCCCGCACCTGCCCACCCATCCAGCATCACTACTCTGGACGGTTCTGACTTAGAATATGTGGACAACTACAAATACCTATATGTCTGGTTAGACTGTAAACTCCCCTTCCAGACTCACATTTAAGCATCTCCAATCCAAAATTAAATCGAGAATCAGCTTCCTATTTCGCAAAAAAGGATTCTTCACTCATGCTGCCAAACATAGCCTCGTAAAACTGACTATCCTATCGATCCTTGACTTCGGCGATGTCATTTACAAAATAGCCTCCAACACTCTACTCAGCAAATTGGATGCAGTCTATCACAGTGCCATTCATTTTGTGACCAAAGCCCCATATACTACCCACCACTGCGACCTGTATGCGCTCATTGGTTGGCCCTCGCTTCATATTCGTCGCCAAACCCACTGGCTCCAGGTCAGCTATAAGTCTTTGCTAGGCAAAGCCCTGTCTTATCTCAGCTCACTAGTCACCATAGAAGCACCCACCCGTAGCACGTGCTTCAGCAGGTATATCTCACTGGTCACCCCCAAAGCCAATTCCTCCTTTGGCCGCCTCTCCTTCCAGTTCTCTGCTGCCAATGACTGGAACGAAATGCAAAAATCACTGAAGCTGGAGACTCACATCTCCCTCACTAATTTTAAGCACCAGCTGTCAGAGCAGCTCACAGATCACTGCACCTGTACATAGCCCACCTGTAAATATACTGTTAATTATGTTGTTTATTTTGCTCCTTTGCACCCCAGTATCTCTACTTCCACACTCATATTGTGCACATCTATCACTCCAGTGTTGAACTTCTTTGGGACTGGGGGGCAGTATTGAGTAGCTTGGATGAATAAGGTGCCCAGAGTAAACTGCCTGCTACTCAGGCCTAGTTGCTAATATATGCATATTATTATACGATTTGGATAGAAAACACTCTGAAGTTTCTAAAACCTTTTGAATGATGTCTGTGAGTATAACAGGCAGGCAAAAACCTGAGAAAATCCAACCAGGGAGTGGGAAATCTGAGGTTTGTAGTTTTTCAAGTCATTCCCTATCGAATATACAGTGTCTATGGGGTCATATTGCACTTCCTAAGGATTCCACTAGATGTCAACAGTCTTTAGAACATTGATACTTCTACTGTAAAGGAGGGGGGAAGGAGAGCTGAATGAGTCAGGGCTCTGGCAGAGTGCCATGAGCTGATCACGCGCGCTCACATGAGAGCGAACTGTGTTCGATAGGATTTCTACAGACAAAGGAATTCTCCGGTTGGAACATTATTGAAGGTTTATGATAAAAACATCCTAAAGATTGATTCTACACTTCGTTTGAAATGTTTCTACGAACTGTAATATGACATCTCGTCTGAACTTTCACCTGGACTTTCCTGCGTGAGTTTGGATTGTGTACTAAACGCTCAAACAAAAAGGAGGTATTTGGACATAAATGATGGACTTTATCGAACAAAACAAACATTTATTGTGGAACTGGGATTCCTGGGAGTGCATTCTGATGAAGATCATCAAAGGTAAGTGAATATTTATAATGCTATTTCTGACTTCTGTTGACTCAACAACATGATATCTGTATGGCTTGTTTTGTTGTCTGAGCACTGTACTCAGATTATTGCATGGTGTGCTTTTTCGGTAAAGCATTTTAAAAATCTGACACAGCGGTTGCATTAAGGAGAAGTTTATCTAAAGTTCCATGCATAACAGTTGTATTTTCATCAACATTTATGACGAGTATTTCTGTAAATTGATGTGGCTCTGCAAAATCACTGGATGTTTTGGAAGCAAAACATTAATGAACGTAACGCGCCAATGTAAACTCCGATTTTTGGATATAAATATGAACTTTATCGAACAAAACATACATGTATTGTGTAACATGAAGTCCTATAAGTGTCATCTGATGAAGATGACAATTATAGGTTAGTGGTTAGTGATTCATTTTATCTCTATTTCTGCTTTTTGTGACTCCTCTCTTTGGCTGGAAAAATGGCTGTGTTTTTCTGTGACTAGGCAGTGACCTAACAATCGTTTGGTGTGCTTTCGTCGTAAAGCCTTTTTGAAATCGGACACTGTGGCTGGATTTACAACAAGTTTATCTTTAAAATGGCGTGAAATACTTGTATGTTTGAGGAATTGTAATTATGGGATTTCTCTTGTTTTGACTTTGGCGACCTGCAATTTCACTAGCTGCCGCTACCGTCCCACATATCCCAGAGAGGTTAACTGATAAATTGCAATTATACTCTGGCTTATTTATTGCCTTACCTCCCTTATCCTACCTCATTTGCACACATTGTATATAGACCTTTTTCTATTGTATTATTGACTGCATGTTTGTTTATTCCATTTATAACTCTGTCTTGTTTTTTGTGTTGCACTGCTTTGCTTTATCTTGGCCAGGTCGCAGTTGTAAATGAGAACTTGTTCTCAGCTAGCTTACCTGGTTAAATAAAGGTGAAATAAACAAATAAAAAAACATCCAACAGATGGATTCTATTGTTTATATATAAGCTGTCTTTTTCAGTGGGGATGGTGCATATTTGATTGATATGTATCACATCTGTTGAAATCCATTAGGAGAAGATCTGTTTGAATAGCTACAGTAAATCGACGGTTGGTGACATGAGCGCTCATCTGAGGGGATCTAAAGGGGGGGTTAATTGTATGAGATGGTCAGACTGAGTTGTAACAGGGGTCAGGTTTCATAGTTTGTTAGCCACCTGACCCAGCAACAGGGGTCTGCGCTCAAGTCATCTAAACTGAGCTGGCTTGGCTCGGGTGGCTGTGGTCCCTGATGATCTTCTTGGCCTTCCTGCGGCACCTGGTTGCTGTATGTAGGTGATCCTGGAGGGCAGGCAGTGTGGTGTAAAGTAATTAAGAAAAAATACTTGAAAGTACTAATTAAGTAGTTTTTTTTGAGTATCTGTATTTCACTTTACTATTTATCTTTTTGACAACTTTTACTTCTAGATTCCTAAAGAAAATCATGTTCTTTCTGCTCCATACATTTTCATTGACACCCAAAAGTATTCGTTACATTTCGAATGCTGTGCAGGACAGGAAAATGGTCTAATTCACAGACTGGTCATCCCTACTGCCAATGATCTACAGACTCACTAAACACATGCTTAGTTAATAAATTATGTCTGAGTGTTGGAGCGTGCCCCTGGCTATCCGTAAATATAAAAAATATAAAAAATGGTGCGGTCTGGTTTGCTTAATGTAGGGAATTTGAAAATATTTATACTTTTACTTTTAGTTTTGATACAGAAGTATATTTAAAACCTAATACTTTTAGACTTTAGGATTTTACTGGGTGACTTTCACTTTTACTTGAGTCATTTTCTATTAAGTTATCTTTACTTTTACTCGAGTAGTACATTTGTGTACTTTTTTAACCACTGCGCACACAAAGGGGCGTCCGGCTGCTCGTATAACCCTCTGAAGCACCATGTGGAGTTGGAGGTGGAGTTGCCGTACCAGGTGAAGCCCAACAGTATGCTCTCAAAGGTGCTCCTGTAGAACACTGTGAGGGCCAGGACAAATTTCTTCAGCAGCCTGTGGTTGAAGAGTCTCTGCCATGTCATTTTCACCATGGTGTCCGTGTGGTTTGACCATATCAGCTTCTCTGAGATGTGTACACTGAGGAATTTGATGTTGTTGACCGTCTCCACAACGACCCTGTTGATGAGGACGGGGGCGTGTCCAGCCTTGTTCTTCCTGAATTCCACAATCGGCTCCTTTGTTTTGCTGGCGTTGAGAGAGTTTTTTTTTCCTGGCACCATGCCGTCAGAGTGCCTACCTTCTCCCTGTAGGCCGTCTTGCCATTGTTGGTAATCAGGCCTACAACTTGTGTCATCAGTGAACTTGATGATGGAGTTGGACTTGTATGAGGCGTGGGTATACAGGGAATACAGGAAGGGACTGAGGATGCAACCTTGTGGGGCACCAGTGTTGAGAATCAGTGTCAAGGAGGTAATTTTGCCTTCCTTCACCACCTGGAGGTGGTCCGTCCCCGATGTCCAGGACCCAGTTGCATGAGGAGGAGTTCAGACCCAAGGCCGTGAGCTGTGTAATGAGCTGATAGGGCACTGTGGTATTGAAGGCCGAGCTGTAGTCGATGGTCAGCATCCTCACATTTTCATTCCTTTTGCCCAGGTGGGTAAAGGCAGTGTGCAGTGCAATGGTGATTGCATCGTCCGTGGATCTGCCAGGGAGGTAGGCGAATTGGAGAGGGTTGAGTATGTTGCTGAGGGAGGAGGTGATATGGTCTCTCGAACCACTTCATGATGAAGGAAGCGAGTGCTACGGGTCGGTAGTCATTCAGTTTAGTTACTTTCCCTTTCTTGGGCGTGGGGATGATAGTGGACATCTTGAAGCAGGTGGGTATAGCGACCTAAGCTAGAGAGATTTAAAATATCAGAGAACACAACAGCCAGTAACCAGTTGGTCTGCACATGCTCTGGGGGCACAACCAGGGATGCTGTCTGGGCTGTCAGCCTTGAAAGGGTTAACATGTTTAAATGACTTACATATGTCCTGACTTACAAGGCTGTGAGTACGTAGCCCACATTGTCATCAGGGGCTCTCCTCGGCAGTTCTTGGTCATTGTGCTCCAATCGTGAGAAAAAGGTGTTTAACTTGTCCGGTATGGTGGCGTTGGGAACCGCGATGTGGCTGGCTTTCTTTTTGTAAGTTGTGATTATTAGGAGCCCCTGCCACATACACCTTTGGTCCGACCCGCTGAATTGCTCCCTATACTTGTGTTTCACCATCTTGTGATTCACCATCTTGTGTTTCACCATCTTGTGTTTCACCATCTTGTGTTTCGCCACATACGTCGTATTTGTATTGTTTAACCAAACTGTTGTCCCTGGTCAACTTGCCTTGTTTATGAGCAGCATCTCTCTTTTTGCAGTTTCACTACAATGCTGCTATCAAATCCACGGTTTTTGATTCGGGAAAGTTTTGAAAGACACTATAGGTATCACTTCATCTATGCATTTTTTTGATGAATCCAGTATTTATTGATGTAATCTCCAGAGGCGACCTGGAACATATTCCAGTCCACGTGATCAGTAGGAATTCTGATCGGTTGGACCGACACTGTACCGATCTGACCACCAGAACGTCCCTCTTGAATCTTTGTTTGTAGGCGGGGTGCACTTGCAGTCGATCACCAAACATTTCTGTGGAAAAGCCAACGATAAAGGCCTGCGCTTTCATTTTATTTGTGTTGAGCTGTTGGCAGTAGGTGCACTTGATTCAGAAGCCCTGCACACCACAATGTGTTCCCCTTTTTGAACGATTTAATTTGTCTGAAAGACAAACTCAGCTCATCCTTTAGACTGAATATCTGTGGTTAAATTCAGTGTGCCTACTGTGCTTGTAACTAGGAATCTGGTGCTGGTGTGCTGATGGTGGAGGGGAGGAGCAGAATAGTGCGTGATGACCAATTCGATAGCTCAAAAGCCTGCAACTTCCACTACCCCAGTTTGATACTACTAGCCTATGTGAGATTTCAGAACTTTTAAAACCATGACCAGAGACTGTCAAAGAATACAGCAAAGAGTTGCTGTTTTTATGAGTGAGTTCATGTAAAAAAATATATATATATTTAGCACTGTCAACCCTGTTTTTATTCAACACTATTACAAAAATAAAACGTGCATCCACTTCCACTCACATTGCAGCTGCAATGAATGAGTAGGCAAGTGTAAAGAAAGCCCTGTGTTTGTACTATTATTAGCAATTGTCATGTCTATTTTAATATCAAGGAATATTTCACTTTCTCTGGTCATAGGAACAACATGAATATGTGCATAAGCCTGATGCGGTGCAAATTGAATTTTGCTATCAGGTGGAAAACAGTGTCCCCTCTCTCTGGTCAGTCTCACCAGAGGAAAGGAAGGAGAGTGCAGGGACCGTGAGATGACCCTCTGTTGATCTCAACCTACCTCTGCTGAGAGTAAGGGAGTGTACATTATTTCAATAAGGGTTACCTGGAGAAAATCGGACCTCTCTGAAATGAAAATGGATGGCCCTCCCTTCAGCAAAATATATTTCAACTAAACCCTCCCTGAACGCTTGACCCTCCTCTGTAACCAAATAATTCCAATTTAAAGTGGATTGCAGAGAACATGCTTACTGTTTAACCCTCACTTCTAAGACAGACCAGAGACTTACATATACTGTTGTTCGTCCTGTAAGCATTACATGGCAACGCAGGAATGTTGGTAGTGCACAGGGCTGCAGGCCAGAAGGTTGTGGGTTTGCAGACCACCTTGGACAAGACCAAGGGTGGAAAGATGTTCTTTATGATAAAAGCATTGCATGGATCTTTCAATGTAGCCTTTTATGAATATTTCATTCAATTCCACATCACTGGAGACCTTACACCGTACCCAAACCGGACGCGCCATCGTGAGCAAATTGATTTTGTCCCCCCACAATGATTGAATGACATGGATGTGTACATTTATTTTGCAATACTTGTGCACATGACGTGAGCAGTCGGGTCAGCATGTTAGCAGAATCTTTTTTAATACCACACAAATTATCGAAATTACAGGCTAAGAATGGACAGAGAGATAGGCCTATGTGTTCATCTTATCATATTTCTCCAATGCCAAATCAGTGTGTATTTTTTGCAATGAAATTCAATCTGAGACATCACTATGAATCTAAGCATGGTAGGCTACTTTCAAAAGTTAGGCCTACCTTTCCACTTCAGACAGAGTAAGCCTACTGACATAAAAACTTATTTTTTAAATGTAAGCGTTAGCTGCTGGCTACTCTTCTTCTGTGGCTTATCCCAACAAACGAAGCTCACAAGTTTTATTTTATTTTTTATTTCACCTTTATTTAACCAGGTAGGCTAGTTGAGAACAAGTTCTCATTTGCAACTGCGACCTGACCAAGATAAAGCGTAGCAAGTCGACACATACAACAACACAGAGTTACACATGGAAAAAACAAAACATACAGTAAATAATACAGTAGAACAAAAGAAAACAAAAAGTCTGTATACAATGAGTGCAAATGAGGTAAGTTAAGGAAATAAATAGGCCATGGTGGCGAAGTAATTACAATATAGCAATTAAACACTGGAATGGTAGATCAGCAGAAAATGAATGTGCAGGTAGAGATTACTGGGGTGCAAAGGAGCAAAATAAATAAATAAATACCAGTGTGGGGATGAGGTAGGTAGATAGATGGGCTGTTTACAGATGGGCTATGTACAGGTGCAGTGATCTGTAAGCTGCTCTGACAGCTGGTGCTTAAAGCCGGGTGAGGGAGATGTGAATCTCCAGCTTCAGAGATTTTTGCAATTCGTTCCAGTCATGGGCAGCAGAGAACTGGAAGGAAAGACGACCAAAGGAGGAATTGGCTTTGGGGGTGACCAGTGAGATATACCTACTGGAGCACGTGCTACGAGTGGGTGCTGCTATAGTGACCAGTGAGCTGAGATAAGGTGTGGCTTTACCTAGTAGAGACTTGTAGATAACCTGTAGCCAGTGGGTTTGGCGACGAGTATGAAGCGAGGGCCAACCAATGAGAGCCTACAGGTCGCAATGGTGGGTAGTGTATGGGGCTTTGGTGACAAAACGGATGGCACTGTGATAGACTGCATCCAGTTTGTTGAGTAGAGTGTTGAAGGATATTTTATAGATGACATCACTGAAGTCGAGGATCGGAAGGATGGTCAGTTTTACGAGGGTATGTTTGGCAGCATGAGTGAAGGATGCTTTGTTGCGATACAGGAAGCCGATTCTAGATTTAATTTTGGATTGGAGATGCTTAATGTGAGTCTGGAAGGAGAGTTTACAGTTTAACCAGACACCCAGGTATTTGTAGTTGTCCACGTATGTCATGTATTGTCATATATTGTCATGTCTTGTCCCTGTGCTTTCTCTTCTATTCGTTTCCCCCTGCTGGTCTTATTAGGTTCTTTCCCTCTCTCTATCCCTCTCTCTCTCTATCGTTCCGTTCCTGCTCCCAGCTGTTCCTCATTCTCCTAACGACCTCGTTTACTCTTTCACACCTGTCCCCTATTTTGCCCTCTGATTAGGTCTCTATTTCTCTCTCAGTTTCTGCCTCTGTCCTTGTCGGATTCTTGTTTTCTGTTGCTGTGTTCTTGTTCCGTCCTGTCGTGTTTTGCCTTCATCAGATGCTGCGTGTGAGCAGGTGTCTCTGTCAGCTACGGCCCGCGCCTACCCGAAGGGACCTGCAGTCTGTGGCCGCTTATCCTGCTATTCCCCTCTACAACTAGAGGATTTCTGTTTTCCCCGTTTGGACATTTCCTGTTAAGGATTCAGGATTATGTTATTTTTTGTTTGGACTTAAATAAACTCAGTTTCTGTTAAGTCGCTTTTGGGTCCTCACTCACCTGCATAACAACGTATTCCAAGTCAGAGCCGTCCAGAGTAGTGATGCTGGACGGGCGAGCAGGTGCGGGCAGTGATCGATTGAATAGCATGCATTTAGTTTTACTTGCGTTTAAGAGCAGTTGGAGGCCACGGAAGGAGAGTTGTATGGCATTGAAGCTCGTCTGGAGGTTAGTTAACACAGTGTCCAAGGAGGGGCCAGAAGTATACAGAATGGTGTCGTCTGCGTAGAGGTGGATCAGAGAATCACCAGCAGCAAGAGCAACATCATTAATGTATACAGAAAAGAGAGTCGTGCCGAGAATTGAACCCTGTGTCACCCCCATAGAGACTGTCAGAGGTCCGGACAAGAGGCACTCCGATTTGACACACTGAACTCTATCAGAGAAGTAGTTGGTAAACCAGGCGAGGCAGTCATTTGAGAAACCAAGGCTGTCGAGTCTGCCAATAAGAATGTTGTGATTGACAGAGTCGAAAGCCTTGGCCAGGTCAATGAATACGGCTTCACAGTATTGTCTCTTATCGATGGCGGTTATGATGTCATTTAGAACCTTGAGCGTGGCTGAGGTGCACCCATGACCAGCTCTGAAACCAGATTTTATAGCGGAGAAAGTATGGTGGGATTCGAAATGGTCAGTAATCTGTTTGTTAACTTGGCTTTTGAAGACCTTAGAAAGACAGGGTAGGATAGATATTGATCTGCAGCAGTTTGGGTCTATAGTGTCACCCACTTTGAAGAGGGGGATGACCGCGGCAGCTTTCCAATCTTTGGGAATCTCAGACGATATGAAAGAGAGGTTAAACAGGCTAGTAATAGGGGTTGCAACAATTTCGGCAGATCATTTTAGAAAGAGAGGGTCCAGATTGTCTAGCCCAGCTGATTTGTAGGGGTCCAGATTTTTTTTATAACGGGGGCTATTCGATGCTAATGCAGAACGCAACAGGATGTTTTTGTGCTGGTCAAGGGCAGACAGGTCTGGAGTGAACCAAGGACTATATCTATTCCTAGTTCTACATTTTTTGAGAGGGGCATGCTTATTTAAGATGGTGAAGAAGGCACTTTTAAAGAATAGCCAGGCATCATCCATCTACTGACGGGATGAAGTCAATGTCATTCCAGGATACCCCGGCCAGGTCGATTAGAAAGGCCTGCTCGCAGAAGTGTTTCAGGGAGCGTTTGACAGTGATGAGGGGTGGTCGTTTGGTCGCAGACCCATTACGGATGCAGGCAATGAGGCAGTGATCGCTGAGATCTTGATTGAAAACAGCAGAGGTGTATTTGGAGGGCGGATGACATCTATGAGGGTGCCCGTGTTTACTGATTTGTGGTTGTACCTGGTAGGTTCATTGATCATTTGTGTGAGATTGAGGGCATCAAGCTTAATTTGTAGGATGGCCAGGGTGTTAAGCATGTCCCAGTTTAGGTCACCTAGTAGCACGAGCTCAGAAGATAGATGGGGGGGCAATCAATTCACATATGGTATCGAGGGCACAGCTGGGGGCAGAGGGAGGTCTATAGCAAGCAGCAACAGTGAGAGACTTGTTTCTGGAAAGGTGAATTTTTAGAAGTAGAAGCTCAAATTGTTTGGGTACAGACTTAGATAGTAATACAGAACTCTGCAGGCTATCTTTGCAGTAGATTGCAACACCGCTCCCTTTGCAACACCGCCCTATCTTGGCGGAAAACGTTATAGTTAGCAATGGAGATTTCAGGGGTTTTGGTGGTTTTCCTAAGCCAGGATTCAGACACGGCTAAAACATCTGGGTTGGCAGAGTGTGCTAAAGCAGTGAGTAAAACAAACTTAAAGAGTAGGCTTCTAATGTTAACATGCATGAAACCAAGGCTTTTACGTTTACAGAAGTCAACAAATGAGAGCACCTGGGGGGTGGGAGTGGAGCTAGGCACTGCAGGACCTGGATTAACCTCCACATCACCAGAGGAACAGCGGAGAAGTAGGATAAGGGTAAAGACTATACGAACTGGACGTCTAGCACATTCAGAACAGAGAGCAGGTTTCTGGGCACAATAGCATAGATTCAAGGCATAGTGTACAGACAAAGGTAAGGTAGGATGTGAGTACTTTGGCGGTAAACCTAGGCATTGAGTAATGTAGAGAGAGGTATTGTCGCTAGGGATGTTTAAACTAGGTGATGTCATCGCATATGTAGGAGGTGGAACAACATGGTTGGTTAAGGATTATTGAACAGGGCTAGAGGCTCTATAGTGCAATAAGACAGTAATCACTAACCAGGACAGTAATGGACAAGGCATATTGATATTAGAGAGAGGCATGCATAGCCAAGTGAACATATGGGTCCAGTGAGTGGTTGGGCTGGCTGGGGACACAGCAATTCAGACAGTTAGCAGGCCGATGCTAACAAGCTAACAGTTAGTAGGCCGGGGCTAAACAAGCTAGCAGCTAGAAGACCAGGGCAAGCTAGCAGTTAGCAGGCCGGGTTAGCAAACAAGCAGTTAGCATGGGCTAGCAGTTACAGACCGGGCAGGTAAGCTAACAGTTAGCAGGCCGGCAGCTAGCAGTTAGTAGACCGGGACAAGCTAGCAGTTATCAAGGGCTAGCAGTTAGCAGACCGGGCAGGCAAGCTAGCAGTTAGCAGACCAGGTTAGCAAGCAAGCAGATAGCAGGGGCTAGAAAGTTAGCCTTTGGGGGACGTTGCGATGGGGGTAAATCTGTTTTTGCCTCTTCGTGCGGTCACGTCGATAGACCAGTCGTGGAATTAGTAGGGTTCCAAGTAGCTCTGGGTAGCTAGCAGGCCTAGCTGGTTAGCATAATGGGCCTTCAGTGGGCATCACGCCTGAGGGGCCAGTTGGAGTCCTCGGGCAGATTATGTCGGTATTCCAGTCGTAGGGGATCTGGGGGGTTCCATGCCCCGTACCAGCTGTATAAGGGGTCTGGATATTGTAGCCCAGGAGTATACTTCAGTGGTAGCACAGGAGCCCTGGCCGGGCTAGCTTCAAGCTAATTGGTGCTTGCTCTGGGATGGAAATGCTAGCCAGGAGTAGTCATCCGGGATTGCGGTTAGCTAATTGTGAAGATCCAGATGAAAATGTTCAGTTTGTAGTAGGAATCAAGGGATAAAAATAACAGGTCCGTTATGCTCTAGTTAGAGTCACGTTGTTCGAACTGACGAAAGCTTTCCGAGCTGAAGGTTAGCTGATGACCGCTGGCAATGGTTTGCTGACTGATAGCTGGTAGTTAGCTGGCTAGATTCAGTTGAGGGATTCCAGATCCGAAGTAAATATAAATACTTTAGGAAACCCACATTGGGTGAGGTGGATTATGGGAGAATATTTAGATGTTGAGGTTCAGCAAAATATTTTAAAGGATATACAAGGGACACGACAGGACAAAGACGTCTGACTGCGAAACCATCTTGGATTCAGATTCATTCAAGTGCTTCCCTAAAAGCTGTCTGGGTTTAAACATAAAAGTGAATAGCTCAATAAATTGATAGCAACAGAATTAGATTACCTCCAAAGCAAAATACATTTTGTGTCTCCTCAGCTATCGAAGGTTGTAGCTCAGCAAATTAATGTCACAGAAACTAAATTTTACAGCTGTTATATATCGCTTTATAGAATTGGATCAGTTTTATTTTCTTCAAAATCTTAAGCTAATATAGTGTAGGCCTATGCTTTTTGCCATTTTCTTTAACAAAGTGTAGGCCTATGGCATACCCTCTCATACCCCCACAATTAGAGTCCTGGTTTTAACTTCATTGACACTTCACTGACACGAAGGCATTACCATTCCAAGATGGCGTAGCAGTCGGACGTGTGTTTTGTCTTGTCCCGTCTTGTCCCGTGTAAATAATTGTTTTCCTCATTTTTCGTATATATTTTAATCTCACTTTCCATCTACAGACTGAATATACTCTTCTGCAACCCGCAACACCCAATGTGGTACGGATCTGATATTTTTATACTTTAGAAACGGAACCCCCATCAGAAGCTAGCCAGCTAACTAACTACTAGCTAGTTATCAGTTAGTCACTGCTAGCGGTCTTCACCGTTAACTCAGGCACCAGCCAGCCTCAGCTTGGTCAATACCTGCCAGTCTGCACAGCGAAATATCAACCCAGAGAATATCGGACTGCTCCAGATTACTACCTCAAGCTCTGGATCTTTACACCGGACCATCGCAGCTAGCTAGCTAGATGAGTGGCTACTCATCTGCTGGCCACAGCACGCTAGCTTTCTGAACACCGTGTCACCAGCTCGCCAAGAATAGTAGCGACTACCGAACGGCCCCTGACTCACCTATTGCTGATCACTCGGCTACTCATGCCTCTCCCTAATGTCAATATGCCTTGTCTACTGCTGTTTAAGTTAGTTATTATTATTATTATTGCTTTATTTCACTATAGAGCCCCCAGCCCCGCCCTAAATACCTTAGATAGCTCTTTTGTCACACCCTCCACACATGCGGATACCTCACCTGACTTAACTGGTGCCTCCAGACGCAACCGCTCTCATCATCACTCATTGTACTCACATCCTACCATACCATTGTCTGTACATTAAGCCCTGAATCTATTCTACCACACGCAGAAATCTTCTCCTCTTATTCTCTGTCCCCAACGACCTAGATGACCAGTTAATATAGGCTTTAGCAGTACCCTTATCCTACTCCTCCTTTGTTCCTCTGGTGATGTAGAGGTTAACCAGGCCCTGTTGCCCCCAGCACCACACCCATTCCCAAGGTGCTTTCATGTGTTGACTTCTGAAACCTTTAAAAGCCTTATTTCATGCATCTTAACATCAGAAGCCTCCTCTCTAAGTTTGTTTTGTTCACTGCTTTAGCACACTCCGCCAACCCTAATGTTCTAGCCGTGTCTGAATACACTGTATGTGAATTGATTGCCCCCCATCTATCTTCAGAGTTCATACTGTTAGGTGACCTAAACTGGGATATGTTTAACACCCCGGCCATTCTACAATCTAAGATAGATGCCCTCAATCTCACACAAATGATCTATGAACCTACCAGGTACAATCCTAAATCCGTAACCATGGGCACCCTCATAGATATCATCCTGACCAACTTGCCCTCTGAATATACCTCTGCTGTCTTCAACCAGGATCTCAGTGATCACTGTCTCACTGCCTGCATCCGCGGTCAAACGCCACCCCTCATCACTGTCAAATGCTCCCTTAAACACTTCAGCGAGCAGGCCTTTCTAATTGACCTGGCCCAGGTATCCTGGAAGGATATTGACCTCATCCCATCAGTAGAGGATGCCTGGTTGCTCTTTAAAAGTTCTTTCCTCACCATCTTAAATAAGCAAGCCCCATTCAAGAAATGTAGAACTAAGAACAGATATAGCCCTTGGATCACTCCAGACTTGACTGCCCCTGACCAGCACAAAAACATTCTGTGGCATACTGCATTAGCATCGAATAGTCCCCGCGATATGCAACTTTTCAGGGAAGTCAGGAACCAATATACAGAGTCAGTTAGGAAAGCTGCGGCTAGCTTTTTCAAACACAAATGTGAAGTCCATGGAAAATAAGAGCACCTCCTCCCAGTTGCCCACTGCGCTGAGGATAGGAAACACTGTCACCACCGATAAATCTACGATAATTGATCATTTCAATAAGCATTTTTCTATGGATGGCCATGCTTTTCACCTTGCTACCCCTACCCTGGCCAACAGCTCTGCACCTCCCGCAGAGACTTGCTCAAGCCCACCCCTGGTTCTCCTTCACCCAAATCCAGACAGCTGATGTTCTGAAAGAGCTGCAAATTCTGGAACCCTACAAATCAGCCCGGCTAGACAATCTGGACCCTCTCTTTCTAAAATGATCTGCCAAAATTGTTGTAGCCCCTATTACTAGACTGTTTAACCTCTCTTTCATATCGTCTGAGATCGTCAGTCATCCCCCTCTTCAAAGGGGGAGACACTCTAGACCAAAACTGTTATAGACCTATATCCATCCTGCCCTGCCTTTCTAAAATCTTCGAAAGCCAAGTTAACAAACAGATTACCGACCATTTTGAATCCCACCGTACCTTCTCCACTATGCAATCTGGTTTCCGAGCTGGTTATGGGTGCACCTTAGCCACACTCATTGTCCTAAACGATATCATAACCGCTTTGATAAAAAACAGTACTGTGCAGCCATCTTCATCGACCTGCAAAGGCTTTCGACTCTGTCAATCACCGCATTCTTATCGGCAGACTCAATAGCCTTGGTTTCTCAAATGACTGCCTCGCCTGGTTCACCAACTACTACTCAGATAGAGTTCAGTGTGTCAAATCGGAGGGCCTGTTGTCCGGACCTCTGGCAGTCTCTATGGGGGTGCCACAAGTTCAATTGTCGGGCCGACTCTCTTCTCTGTATATATCAATGATGACGCTCTTGCTGCCTGTGATTCTCTGATCCACCTCTACGCAAACAACACCATTGCAAGGGATTTCCTCCTCCTCTTCCGAAGAGGAGAGGCAAAAAGGATCAGAGGACCAATATGCGGCGCGGTAAGTGTCCATGGTTCTTTTAATACGTAAATGTACACATGAACAACTGAATACAAAAAACAAGAAACGTGAAAACCCAAAACAGTCCTATCTGGTGCAAACACAGAGACAGGAACAATCACCCACAAACACACAGTGAAACCCAGGCTACCTAAGTATGATTCTCAATCAGAGACAACTAATGACACCTGCCTCTGATTGAGAACCATACTAGGCCAAAACATAGAAATACCCAAATCATAGAAAAACAAACATAGACTGCCTACCCCAACTCACGCCCTGACCATACTAAATAATGACAAAACAAAGGAAATAAAGGTCAGAACATGACAACCCTTCTGTATACATCTGGCCCTTCTTTGGACACTGGACACTGTGTTAACAAATCTCCAAACGTCCTCCAATGCCATGCAACACTCCTTCTGTGGCCTCCAACTGCTTTTAAATACTAGTGAAACTAAATGCATGCTCTTCAACCAATTGCTGCCCACACCCGTCCGTCCGACTAGCATCACTACTCTAGATGGGTCTGACTTAGAATATGTGGACAACTACAAATACCTAGGTGTCTAGTTAGACTGTAAACCCTCCTTCCAGACTCATATTAAGCATCTCCAATCCAAAATTACATCTACAATCGGGCTTCCTATTTCGCAAAAAAGCCTCCTTCACTCATGCTGCCAAACATACCCTTGTAAACGGACTATCCTATCGATCCTTGACTTTTTACAAAGTAGCCTCCAACACTCTACTCAGCAAATTTGATGTAGTCTATCACAGTGCCATCCGTTTTGTCTCCAATGCGCCATATACTACCCACCAGTGCAACCTGTTTGCTCTCATTGGCTGGCCCTCGCGACATATTCATTGCCAAACCCACTGGCTGCAGGTCATCTATAAGTCTTTGCTAGGTAAAGTCCCACCTTATCTCAGCTCACTGGTCACCATAGCAACGCCAACCCGTAGCACTCGCTCCAGCAGGTATATTTCACTGGTGATCCCCAAAGCCAACACTTCCTTTGGCCGCCTTTCCTTCCAGTTCTCTGTTGCCAATGACTGGAATTAATTGCAAAAATCACTGAAGCTGGAGACTTATATCTCCCTCTCTAACTTTAAGCATCAGCTGTCAGAGCAGCTTACCAATCACTGTACCTGTATCCCAGTATCTCTACTTGCACATCATCATCTCCACATCTATCACTACAGTGTCAATGCTAAATTGTAATTATTTCGCCTCTATGGCCTATTTATTGCCTTACCTCCCTAATCTTACTACATTTGCATACAATATACTTTTTTATTGTGTTATTGACTGTACATTGTTTTATCCCATGTGTAACTCTTTGTTGTTGTTTGTGTCGCACTGCTTTGCTTTATCTTGGCCAGGTCTCAGTTGTAAATGAGAACTTGTTCTCAGCTGGCCTACCTGGTTAAATAAAGGTGCAATAAAAAATAAAACATTTAAAGAGTGTATGGTGGGTGGAGGAGTTGTCCCTACAAATCTGTGTACAACAGCCTAGCCTAATTTTGTCTGTCATGCAGGTAAGCCTACATCTTATTTCTTAAATAGCAAGAAATGGGCTCCAACACAAAGCCCTCTTGTTGTTCGTAAAGTTGAATTCAAATGAGGACGGTTTAAATTAATTAGGCCTACTCGAACTTCACTATTTTCTGCACCAAGACCTGTACATTTTCATTTGATTGTGCTGCGGCGGCCACTTGAAGTTTCAGCACCACAAAGTAAATGACTCAAATCTGTTTTATTGTGAGCTCAATAACTCTGATAAATTCTAAACAATTATAGTAGTAACAAGCTATCAAAGTTGACCTCCGTCCTTCTCATCTTTGCACACTCCTCCTCAAATTGAACAGAATATAGGATAGTCCACGCGCACGATATAGATTTTTTTTTTACGAATCCTAAATTATTTTCGGAACAAGCGTTTGACTCTTCGCCTGTACTGCCACCTTAGGCCTACACATCACAAGATTTTGTTCAGCAAGAGCAGAGTAGGCCGGTGCTCAGGGTTGGAATATCCATTGCAGAGTGTAATGCAGCCTAGTTTTATTTACACCATCCCAGCAGCGAAAAATACTTGGTAAGAAAGTTAGTTTTCTTAGAAATATAACTTTGCTCCGTACTTCTTCGAGTATGCACTTCGTATTGTCTAGGCTATGGATTATTTGATAGAGACTACACTAAATAGCCCATAGGCGCACGTGATATTTCGTGCCCAGCGGAGAATCAGAGATGAGGTGCGGCATCGGGTACACATCGATATATAGCCTAGCCTAATAAGAAACATATTCTTAAACACTGAGAAGTATTGAAATTACATAAATTACAAATGATATTACCCTCCCCTGGATTAAATAACAAAAATACTAAACCCTCCCCTTGACTGAAATTGAAAAAGCATGACACTCCTCCATTTCCCTCCAGGACCCCATTCTGTACATTTTGAGCCATCCATAATGCAGTGTTGCAAACAACTGGATTCTCAGAATTCAGAAATCTCCGATTTTCGAACTCAGTACGTTCATGACATTCGGGAACTCGGAAAAAACGAGATCCGACTGTGAAAAGTAATTTTGAATGGTCATCCAACTCGGATTTCGAAGTCTGAAACTCATTCCGACCTAAAGATCGCTGATGTTTTTTTTCTCAAAGTTCCCAGTTGTCTTGAAAGCACCATGACCATCAGATGCAAGTACCATCAGTCAGCTGTGCCTCAAGTGCTACAACAACTGATCTATTTTCTAATCAAAGCTCAAGTTTTGGAAAATGATCTGGTCTCAGAAGAACAATATTGGCACAACAGACATATTGCCAATGTGCTGTGATAATGTGTTAGGTCTAAAGCACAAACTTTATTCCAACAGAACTGTTTTTATTAGGTTCAGGTTACATTTTTAAAGTCGGCACCATGCATCAGGCCTCCAGTACGCTTCACCAGTCCAGAGCTTCCGGCGACAGTTCCCAGTCCAGAGCTTCCGGCAACAGTTCGCAGTCCAGAGCTTCCGGCGACAGTTCCCAGTCCAGAGCTTCCGGCGACAGTTCCCAGTCCAGTGCTTCTGGCGACGTTTCACAGTCCGGAGCTTCCGGCGATGTTTCACAGTCCGGAGCTTCCGGCGACGTTTCACAGTCCGGAACCTCCGAAGGCGGTCCACAGTCCGGAACCTACGAAGACGGTCCACAGTCCTGAACCTACGAAGACTGTCCACAGTCCGGAGCCTCTATTTTTTTTTTTTATTTCACCTTTATTTAACCAGGTAGGCTAGTTGAGAACAAGTTCTCATTTGCAACTGCGACCTGGCCAAGATAAAGCATAGCAGTGTGAACAGACAACACAGAGTTACACATGGAGTAAACAATTAACAAGTCAATAATACAGTAGAAAAAAGGAGAGTCTATATACATTGTGTGCAAAAGGCATGAGGAGGTAGGCGAATAATTACAATTTTGCAGATTAACACTGGAGTGATAAATGATCAGATGGTCATGTACAGGTAGAGATATTGGTGTGCAAAAGAGCAGAAAATAAAATAAATAAAAACAGTATGGAGATGAGGTAGGTAAAAATGGGTGGGCTATTTACCGATAGACTATGTACAGCGGCAGCGATCGGTTAGCTGCTCAGATAGCAGATGTTTGAAGTTGGTGAGGGAGATAAAAGTCTCCAACTTCAGCAATTTTTGCAATTTGTTCCAGTCACAGCCAGCAGAGAACTGGAACGAAAGGCGACCAAATGAGGTGTTGGCTTTAGGGATGATCAGTGAGATACACCTGCTGGAGCGCGTGTTACGGATGGGTGTTGCCATCGTGACCAGTGAACTGAGATAAGGCGGAGCTTTACCTAGCATGGACTTGTAGATGACCTGGAGCCAGTGGGTCTGGCGACGAATATGTAGCGAGGGCCAGCCGACTAGAGCATACAGGTCACAGTGGTGGGTGGTATAAGGTGCTTTAGTGACAAAACGGATGGCACTGTGATAAACTGCATCCAGTTTGCTGAGTAGAGTGTTGGAAGCAATTTTGTAGATGACATCGCCGAAGTCGAGGATCGGTAGGATAGTCAGTTTTACTAGGGTAAGTTTGGCGGGGTGAGTGAAGGAGGCTTTATTGCGGAATAGAAAGCTGACTCTTGATTTGATTTTCGATTGGAGATGTTTGATATGAGTCTGGAAGGAGAGTTTACAGTCTAGCCAGACACCTAGGTACTTATAGATGTCCACATATTCAAGGTTGGAGCCATCCAGTGTGGTGATGCTGGTCAGGCATGCGGGTGCAGGCAGCGAACGGTTGAAAAGCATGCATTTGGTTTTATTAGCGTTTAAGAGCAGTTGGAGGCCACGGAAGGAGTGTTGTATGGCATTGAAGCTCGTTTGGAGGTTAGATAGCACAGTGTCCAAGGACGGGCCGGAAGTATATAGAATGGTGTCGTCTGCGTAGAGGTGGATCAGGGAATCGCCCGCAGCAAGAGCAACATCATTGATATATACAGAGAAAAGAGTCAGCCCGAGAATTGAACCCTGTGGCACCCCCATAGAGACTGCCAGAGGACCGGACAGCATGCCCTCCGATTTGACACACTGAACTCTGTCTGCAAAGTAATTGGTGAACCAGGCAAGGCAGTCATCCGAAAAACCGAGGCTACTAAGCCTGCCAATAAGAATATGGTGATTGACAGAGTCGAAAGCCTTGGCAAGGTCGATGAAGACGGCTGCACAGTACTGTCTTTTATCGATGGCGGTTATGATGTCATTTAGTACCTTGAGCATGGCTGAGGTGCACCCGTGACTGGTTCGGAAACCAGATTGCACAGCGGAGAAGGTACGGTGGGATTCGAGATGGTCAGTGACCTGTTTGTTGACTTGGCTTTCGAAGACCTTAGATAGGCAGGGCAGGATGGATATAGGTCTGTAACAGTTTGGGTCCAGGGTGTCTCCCCCTTTGAAGAGGGGGATGACTGCAGCAGCTTTCCAATCCTTGGGGATCTCAGACGATATGAAAGAGAGGTTGAACAGGCTGGTAATAGGGGTTGCGACAATGGCGGCGGATAGTTTCAGAAATAGAGGGTCCAGATTGTCAAGCCCAGCTGATTTGTACGGGTCCAGGTTTTGCAGCTCTTTCAGAGCATCTGCTATCTGGATTTGGGTAAAGGAGAACCTGGAGAGGCTTGAGCGAGTAGCTGCGGGGGGGCGGAGCTGTTGGCCGAGGTTGGAGTAGCCAGGCGGAAGGCATGGCCAGCCATTGAGAAATGCTTGTTGAAGTTTTCGATAATCATGGGTTTATCGGTGGTGACCGTGTTACCTAGCCTCAGTGCAGTGGGCAGCTGGGAGGAGGTGCTCTTGTTCTCCATGGACTTCACAGTGTCCCAGAACTTTTTGGAGTTGGAGCTACAGGATGCAAACTTCTGCCTGAAGAAGCTGGCCTTAGCTTTCCTGACTGACTGCGTGTATTGGTTCCTGACTTTCCTGAACAGTTGCATATCGCGGGGACGATTCGATGCTATTGCAGTCCGCCACAGGATGTTTTTGTGCTGGTCGAGGGCAGTCAGCTCTGGAGTGAACCAAGGGCTATATCTGTTCTTAGTTCTGCATTTTTTGAACGGAGCATGCTTATCTAAAATGGTGAGGAAGTTACTTTTAAAGAATGACCAGGCATCCTCAACTGACGGGATGAGGTCACAGAAGTGTTTTAGGGATCTTTTGACAGTGATGAGGGGTGGTCGTTTGACTGCGGCTCCGTAGCGGATACAGGCAATGAGGCAGTGATCGCTGAGATCCTGGTTGAAGACAGCGGAGGTGTGTTTGGAGGGCCAGTTGGTCAGGATGACATCTATGAGGGTGCCCTTGTTTACAGATTTAGGGTTGTACCTGGTGGGTTCCTTGATGATTTGTGTGAGATTGAGGGCATCTAGCTTAGATTGTAGGACTGCCGGGGTGTTAAAAGCATATCCCAGGTTAGGTCACCTAACAGAACAAACTCTGAAGCTAGATGGGGGGCGATCAATTCACAAATGGTGTCCAGGGCACAGCTGGGAGCTGAGGGGGGTCGGTAGCAGGCGGAAACAGTGAGAGACGTATTTCTGGAGAGAGTAATTTTTAAAATTAGTAGTTCGAACTGTTTGGCTATGGACCTGGAAAGTATGACATTACTTTGCAGGCTATCTCTGCAGTAGACTGCAACTCCTCCCCCTTTGGCGGTTCTATCTTGATGGAAAATGTTATAGTTGGGTATGGAAATCTCAGAATTTTTGGTGGCCTTCCTGAGCCAGGATTCAGACACGGAAAGGACATCAGGGTTAGCAGAGTGTGCTAAAGCAGTGAGTAAAACAAACTTAGGGAGGAGGCTTCTGATGTTGACATGCATGAAACCAAGGCTTTTTCGATCACAGAAGTCAACAAATGAGGGTGCCTGGGGACATGCAGGGCCTGGGTTTACCTCCACATCACCCGCGGAACAGAGGAGGATTAGTATGAGGGTGCGGCTAAAGGCTTTCAAAACTGGTCGCCTAGAGCGTTGGGGAGAGTAAAAGGAGCAGATTTCTGGGCATGGTAGAATATATTCAGGGCATAATGCGCAGACAGGGGTATGGTGGGGTGCGGGTACAGCGGAGGTAAGCCCAGGCACTGGATGATGATGAGAGAGGTTGTATCTCTGGACATGCTGGTTGTAATGGGTGAGGTCACCGATTGTGTGGGAGTTGGGACAAAGGAGGTATCGGTTGTATGAAGAGTGGAACTAGGGGCTCCATTGTAAACTAAAACAATGATAACTAACCTGAACAACAGTATACAAGGCATATTGACAATTGAGAGAGACATACAGCGAGGCATACAGTAATCACAGGTGTTGAATTGGGAGAGCTAGCTAAACAGTAGGTGAGACAACAACAGCTAATCAGCTAGCACAACAACAGCAGGTAAAATGGCGCTGACTAGGCAGGGAGGGTCGGATTAACTACACACAGAGCCTGAGTGCGGCTGGGGCCGACAGATAAAACATAAACAACTAGAATGGAGTACCGTGATTAATGGACAGTCCAGCATGCATCAGCTAAGTAGCCAAGTGATCAGTGTCCAGGGGGCAGCGGTGGATGGGACTTGCAAGTATTATCCAGGTAAAAAAAACTGTCTGGCTGTGCAGAAGGTAAAGCCGCTAGCAGTGGCTAACAATGACTAAATAGCTTATAGCTAGTCAGCTGGTTAGCTTCTGGAGGTTCTTGAATGTGTTCTAAAAATTAAAAATAATAGCGATTCCGTATCACATTGGGTGAGGCAGGTTACCGGAAGGTATAATCGAATTAAAAATCGAAAAGAGATTGAAAGTAAATATGGGTCCAGTGAGTGGTTGGGCTGGCTGGGGACGCATCGATTCAGACAGTTAGCAGGCCTGTGCTAACAAGCTAACAGTTAGTAGGCCGGGGCTGAGCAAGGTAGTAGTTAGCGGACCGGGGCTAAACAAGCTAGCAGTTAGCAGGCCGATTTAGCAAGCAAGCAGATAGCAAGGGCTAGAAAGTTAGTCTTTGGGGGACATCGCGATTGGGGTGAGTCTGTTTATGCCTCTTCATGCGGTGACATCGATAGACCGGTCGTGGGTCCGGATATTGTAGCCCAGGAGTATGCTTCAGTGGTAGCACAGGAGCTCTGGCCGGGCTAGCTTCAACCTAAGTGGATGGAAACGCTAGCCAGGAGTAATCATCCGGGGTTGCGGTTAGCTAGTTAGCTAGTTGTGAAGATCCAGCTGAAAATGTCCGTTTGCGGTGGGAATCCGGGGATTAAAAAAATATATAAAAAATAATAATAGGTCCGTTATGCTCTGGTTAGAGTCATTTAAGTCGCGTTGTTCGAAATGGCGAGAGCTTTCCGAGTTAAAGGTTAGCTGATGACCAGTTAGCTGATGACCGCTAGCAATGGTTTGCTGGTAGTTAGCTGGCTAGCTTCAGTTGAGGGGTTCCGGATCCGAAGTAAATATAAGTACTTTAGAAAACAAAGCAGATCCGCGCTACATTGGGTGAGGTGAGTATTTCGAAGTTGAGGTTTAGCAAAATGTTTTAAAAGATATGCGAAGAAAAATATGTTTAAAAAAAAACGATATATACAAGGGACACGACACGACAAGACGTCCGACTGCTACGCCATCTTGGATTGTCACAAGGCGACAGTCCACAGTCCGGAGCCTCCGGCGACGGTCCACAGTCCGGAGCCTCCGGCGACGGTCCACAGTCCGGAGCCTCCGGCGACGGTCCCCAGTCCGGGGCCTCCGGCGACGGTCCCCAGTCCGGGGCCTCCGGCGACGGTCCCCAGTCCAGGGCCTCTGGCGATGAGCTGCAGTCCAGAGACTTCGGCGACGAGCTGCAGTCCAGAGCCTCCAGCGGGGGTTCCCAGTTCTGAGCCTCCGACGATGATCCACAGTCCGGTTCCTCCGGCAACGATCCACGGTCCGGTTCCACAGAAGATCAGTGTAGGGAGCGGGGACTACGCCCCGAACCTACGCCCCGAATAGGTTCAGTTTTCCGGCCGGGAGTCCGCACCTTTGGGGGGGTACTGTCACGTCATGACCTTAGAGAGACGTTTTATTTCTCTATTTGGTTAGGTCAGGGTGTGATTTTGGGGTGGGCATTCTATGTTGTGTATTTCTATGTTAGCCTGATCTGGTTCCCAATCAGAGACAGCTGTTTATCGTTGTCTCTGATTGGGGATCATATTTAGGCAGCCCTTTTTCCCACTTTCTGGTGTGGGATCTTGTCTACATTTAGTTGCCTGAGTGCACAACAGTAGCTTCACGTTTCGGTTGGTTGTTGTTTTTGTTCAGTGAGTTTCGGTTTATTAAAATTATGTGGAACTCTACTCACGCTGCGCCTTGGTCTCATCATTACGACGAACGTGACAGACTGTCTCGAGAGTATACAATGACCTAGGGTAAAACAGCATTTTGGTTTTCATAAGGTGTTTTTAGATTTCAAAATTAGAACATGCCTAGTAAGCTATACCAAACCCTCATACTCTATGATTTTCGTTGTTTGCTCTATAACCTGTTAGTTCATATGCCTTGCCACCATGTTATATTGGCCTAAGGCCAAGACAATAAGAAGACAGAGTGACAGAATAAATTCAACCACACCTTTGTTTCATCACAAAAACGCCAGAGCAACTTTCAGGTGAAGTCCATAAAGCATATGGCATATAACAAACAGTTACATGACCTATAGCGTGGTCAAGCTAGTTAATGTTTCCAACATTTTTGAACTACTGAACAACTATGGGTTTAGAACCACAGAGAATTATAGCAAGTCGCAAAGAAAACAGGAGCTGCCTCTACTATTCCAGTACCATTTAATCTTCAACATTTCAGCATCATCAAATCACCTATGCTTAGTCTAATACAGTGACAACTAAAAGATACAAAAAACAATTTTATCCAATCAACGTAAGCTACATATGATGTGGTTCTGATTTATCTCTCTCTGTGTGTGTGTGCACGTGTGCTTTCCTGCAAGTAGTAAAAACATGTTGACTCACCCTACTAGTAGAAATGCCATTGCCATCCTCCTTTCTCTTATCTTGACGAAACAGCACATTCTTTTAGTTGTTGTCCTAGGCTACCTGGCTAAAATGCTAACTCCCTAGCCTAACATCCTATCATGGGCAACGATGAGTCATCTAGTTAACATTAGCCTACTACATCTAGCAACATATTAAACTTCCATCCTCTCAGGCCAGGGGCACAATGTATTAATTTATGGTTGGATCATAATCACCATTATCATCATTGGCCAGTATGGAGATTTAAGTAAAACCACAAGTCCAAATCCCTATCGCCATCCATGGCTTATTTAGGAATTGGATGATTTTAACTAGCTAGCTAGGCACAAGAGGACAACACAACGAGATGCAACAATTCAAGTTTTTGGACACTTTTTTTTTTGGTATGCCAGGACCTTTCACAGTTGAGCTCACTCAATTTAGCTCAAAGCTGACAGGCTATTATTTCATACTTTTTTTAATCAAGGGAGGACAAATGCTCGCTGGCTTCCCTTGCACTCAATGCTATGGGCGGCAACAATGTCATACTCTTTTTGACCAGACAGCATCAGATAGATGGGCTACACATATAGAGAGACAGGGGGGCGCTGTTTCGCTTGGTCGAACACTTTATCCTGTGAGATACTTTCAGCCTCTAGCGAATTGAAGGAACATTCTGAAACACAGAGAGACAAAATATAAATTATATATATATAATTGTTGTCAATAAAATTGTTGTCAATTTTGGGGGGAAGCATGGATTCCCTTGGCAGTCATGAATACATGCCAATGTTTACTGAACCAGTCTATTGCATACACATTACAACTATCTGTCAGATTAACTATTGGTGGACTTTATCCCCACGGCTGCCAATGCAAATTATGGCTGTTCAGGGCATGCAAGGCATCTAATTGAAATGCTTGTTGTTGTTGTTATAGCTGTCTGCTACCGACCTCTGGATTCAGTCCAACACAACGTCAACACCAGTTGATCCTAGTACTTCAACGCAATACCCCGCTGCTGCACTGTGTCTTTAAGACATTCAACTGCATGTGTAGCAAGCCTTCACTCAGCCATTTACAAGCGCGAGCACTTCAGAGAGTAGACACTGATAAAGCACCGCAATATAGATGGAATTGTAATAATGGAATACCACTGGGTACTGTTTTCTGTCTTGTTGCAGTTAACCTTCCAAACAGGTAAGGCATAATATTGGTCAACATTGTCTCTCTGCCAACTGTTGTGGTTCTAGTTGTTGTTTTACAGAAGTTTATTGATCACACTTCACGAACATGATCACCTTGGTCACTACACTAAATTGCATTTTTGCCACTGTTTGGTTCATCGTATTTTTGTTAGTTTTTCATGTGGACTATGAATACGTCATTTCTATTCAGTTAAGGATTGTATTGTAGCCTAAACTACACACATTTTCAGCAGGTTATAACTTTGTATAGTCTATAATTTTGTCAAGACAGGTCGTTCAGGATGTAGAGGTAGCCTTCCTACCTGTTGGTTACGTTGAAACATTACCTTGACATTTTCAGTTAGTCACTGAAACCTAATGAGGAAATTGGATATTTGTGCGCTGAGCATCAGTTTGTGTTCCTCTCAATTATTAATCTAGCAGGCCGTGCACAGTACGGAGACATTGGCAAAAAGTAAATAAACAGCGATTTATTTATGGAGAGATTTGTAATTGACCTCGTTGTAGGGTAAAGTAAAGATTTAGACATTACAATTAGGAATCGTTCTTCTTGAAAGAATGAAACTTGTTGTTTTGATCAACTATATGATTTGGGAATATGACAGGTAACCTAGTTATAATGCACAACATTAGTTCAACAGCCAAAAGCATTTAGTCATTGGCGTAGAAAGCGCTGCGCTGATCAGTTGCTGTTGTCAAGTCTTGTCATCTCAGGGATGACTGTAATTATGGAAATGTATACGAATTCCTTGGAAGTATGAAAATTAACACTGGCAGTGAAATTGTCGACAAATTGGTTTTGCATAGACCTACTGTTGGACTGTGAATGTTTATAGATTTTTTATAACCATTATACAGAGGCTTTTGTCATAATTTTTTATATCAACAATGTTTATGTCAACATTCCCACTCAAACTCAGTTTTGTAAGCCTTGGAATGGTGTTTTGATGTTGGGACTTTAGGTGCCATGAAAAAAATATTTGACATGATTTACAACAGGCCTCACCTGTGAATGAGCAGTATTGAGCTCTGAGTGGTAAAGGCCTATCTCCTATGCTTGTAATTGCATACATCGTTAAAGAATCAATCCAAACACCCACTTGAAAACACAACAGGCAAAGACATTAAAAACGTCAGTGATCCTGTGAAGGGATGGGGGAGTTTGTCTACAGGGTGGGTGGGGGTTGGTTTGTGGTCTGTTACAAAGAGTGGCGCGAAGTGCGTTGTGCCTGGTACGTCTTTGTCCTGAATGTACAGCTCAGGCAAGCTCTGCTTCTCGTCTGTGCAGGGGTTATTTTCACCAGTTGTATTCTGCAGGTGGCGTTTATTTTGTTCTGAGCGCAGGTGATTTTCCTTTTCTACATACATTCTGCTAAATTCAATTTAGACTTCATTCCAGTGGTGGTCAGGGAGGATTTATTTGAATTTTTATGAGTGTGCCCTTATTTCCATTACAGCATATTGGATGACCGTCATTCATATTCCATTCACCCAGCTCAATGTAACATCAATAGGTTTAGACTACTACATGATACTATAATTCAATTAGCCCTATACCCATCATGAGGTTGCTACAACCTATCCTACAAATTAAAGTTTATAACGGTTGAGAGACAAATTGGAGTACTCAAGGTAACAGAGACACATTCAATACCACCTTGCACAATCTTGCCTGCATCTATCTAGCCCAGGGCTGGGCAACTCCAGTCCTCGGGGGCCTGATTGGTGTCACACTTTTGCCCGCAGTTCCAGCAGTTCCACATGAGTCCAATAATCAACTAATCGTGTTCTTCAGTTTAGAATACAATTAGTTTAATCATGTGTGTTTGCTAGGGATGAGGAAATCTGTGACACCACTCCGGCCCCGGAGACCTGGAGTTTCCCATCTAGCTTATCTAGAGTGTAATCATTAGTCCAAACAATGTGCCAAATTCAGTTAGGTCCCTCCCCATTTCGTTCCGTTTAAGAATTTGTTTTTGCAACAGAATCAGGGGAATGAATACACCCCTGATCACCCGCACATAGCAGTCACATACGGCATCATCACTTTACTCGATGTCTAATTCCTTCTCAAATCTACGTGCTCTCTTCCTCTCACCTTTTCCCTTCGCTTGTGGACTTCAGTGCACAACACAACAGCTGTCTGTGACAAGGCGCAAAAGCCTATCCATGACAAACCTTCATACCCTAACTGCTAACAGCTACACAGTTTACACTGTTGTCACCATATTAACGTCATAGTCAACAAACTAGCGATATCGCGTCAGTAAACCCACAATCCAATCCATGTGTAAAATCATGCAGTACAGTGTACGGTAAGGAGTTTAGCAGTTACACCAGCTGGTCGCGGTGGCAATAAATTAATAAAATCGAAACCTTATCTTGGCTTGGAAGGGTTGCTGTGTTGGATAGCCATAGCCAGCTAGCTGTCATAAATAACATTCCTCTCTGTTTGAGTCAGGTTGAGTAAATCAAATCAAATGTTATTTGTCACATGCACCGAATACAACAGGTGTAGGTAGACCTTACCGTGAAAAGCTTACTTACAAGCCCTTAACCAACAATGCAGTTTTAAGAAAAATAAGACTTAAGAAAATATTGACTAAATAACCTAAAGTAAAAAAATTAATGAGTAACAATAAAATAGCAACAACGAGGCTATATACAGGTACTGATACCGAGTCAATGTGCAGGGGTATAGGTTGGTCGAAGTAATTGAGGTTATATGTACATGTAGGTAGGGGAAAAGTGACTATGCATAGATGATAAACAACGAGTAGCAGCAGCATTAAAAAGGGGTGGGGGGTCAATGCAAAAAGCCCGGGTAGCCATTTGATTGGCTATTCAGCAGTTTTATGGCTTGGGGGTAGAAGCTGTTAAGAAGCCTTTCGGACCTATTCTTGGCGCTCTGCTAAATTAGCGGCATTATCTAAGCATGTGAAAGGTAAACTAAGAAGAAAATAAATCCAACTAAATCTATCTCTCTCTCTCTGCTGCTTCTCCTTCATTTTTGAAGCAATTAATTTGTTCAAAACTGTTCAACTATTGTCTTTCTCTCCCTGTGAGTCAACTACTCACCACACTTCACTACAGTGCTAGCTAGCTGTAGGTCAGTGAAGTCATCATAATTGCTGTGTAAATCTATGGAAGGGGGTGAGAACTACAGATTAACATGGTTAACCGGGATACCAGGACTGTCCCAAGAAAACTCTACATATTTCCCCAAAATGAAATTACATTCTTCCCCCAATTTTCTTCCCCAATGTCACACTAATGCAATTCCACAAAATACACAACCTGCGCAGCAGCAGATTAGCAAAAAATAAAACAGCACATTATCCAAACAGCTTATCAAATGGAAGCTTTTAGCCTAGTGTATCTACTTCACACAGTCACAATCAATTCAAAGAAAACGCATAATTGACGCTGCAGTACTGCACACGCAACACGCATGCAGTCAATAAACCCTACAGGAAACGTATACAGTATAGCCTAAAAAATAGTGTGTGCCTCTTTGAGCTGTCATTGTAAGTCTTCAGACAGACACAAATTTGATAAGGCTTTGATAAGGCCATGCTAGGGCTGGGTTAAATGGTCTAAAAATCATATCTCTATTTTTACTAACTTATACAGTTGAAGTCAGAAGTTTACATACACCTTAGCCAAATACATTTAAATTCAGTTTTTCACAATTCCTGACATTTAATCCTAGTAATAATAATAATAATATATGCCATTTAGCAGACGCTTTTATCCAAAGCGACTTACAGTCATGTGTGCATACATTCTACGTATGGGTGGTCCCGGGGATCGAACCCACTACCCTGGCGTTACAAGCGCCATGCTCTACCAACTGAGCTACACAGGACCATACCCTGTTTTAGGTCAGTCAGGATCACCACTTTATTTTAAGAATGTGAAATGATTTATTTCAGTTTTTATTTCTATCATCACATTTCCAGTGGGTCAGAAGTTTACATAGACTCAATTAGTATTTGGTAGCATTGTCTTTAAATTGTTTAACTTGGGACAAACGTTTCAGGTAGCCTTCCACAAGCTCCCCACAATAAGTTCCTGCTGACAGAGCTGGTGTAACTGAGTCCGGTTTGTAGGCCTCCTTGCTCTCACACACCTTTTCAGTTCTGCCCACAAATTTTCAATGGGATTGACGTCAGGGCTTTGTGATGGCCACTCCAATACCTTGACTTTGTCCTTCTTAAGCACCAGTCCCTCCTGCAGCAAAGCACACAACATGATGCTGCCACCCCCGTGCTTCACGGATGGGATGGTGATCTTTGGCTTGTAAGCCTCCCACTTTTCCTCCAAACATAATGATGGTCATTATACTCAAACAGTTGGATTTTTGTTTCATCAGACTAGAGAACATTTCTCCAAAAAGTACGATCTTTGTCCACATGTGCAGTTGCAAACCGTAGTCTGTCTTTTTTTATGGAGCAGTGGCTTCTTCCTTGCTGAGCGGCCTTTCAGGTTATGTCGATATAGGACTCTTTTTACTGTGGATATAGATACTTTTGTACATGTTTCCTCCAGCATCGTCAATAGGTCCTTTGCTGTTGTTGTGGGATTGATTTGCTCTTTTCGCACAAAAGTACGTTCATGTCTCGGAGACAGAACTCTTCTCCTTCCTGTGTGGTATGGTATGATGGCTGCGTGGTCCCATGGTGTTTATACTTGCGTACTATTGTTTGTACAGATGAACGTGGTACCTTCAGGTTTTTGCACCCAAGGATGAACCAGACTTGTGGAGGCCTACCATTTTTTTTCTGAGGTCTCGGCTGATTTCTATTGATTTTCCTATAATGTCAAGCGAAGAGGCACTGAGTTTGAAGGTAGGCCTTGAAATACATCCACATGTACACCTCCAATTGACTCACATGATTTCAATTAGCCTATCAGAAGCTTCTAAAGCCATGACATAATTTTCTGGAATTTTCCAAGCTGTTTAAAGGCACAGTCAATTTAGAGTACGTTCACTTCTGACTCACTGGAATTGTGATGCAGTGAAATAATCTGTCTTTAAACAATTGTTTGAAAAATGACTTGTCATGCACACAGTAGATGTTCTAACCGACTTGCCAAAACTATAGTTTGTTACAAGAAATTTGTGGAGTGGTTGAAAAACAGGTTATTATGACTTCAACCTAAATGTATGTACACTTTTGACTTCAACTATATACAGTATATTTAAAAATTAAAAAATCCCTACACAAGCTTTGTTGTACAGTTAACGGTCAAATACACTGCATCCCAAACAGTGAGCAATAATCTAATGAATACAGGGCATGTGAAATTATACCGAGGCTAAGTATGAGCCTTCCACAACCTTAAGACCCACAATTTTTTAAATTTAACTAGGCAAGTCAGTTAAGAACAAATTCTTATTTACAATGACAGCCTAGGAACAGTGGGTTAACTGTCTTGTTCAGAGGCAGAACGACAGATTTTTACCTTGTCAGCTTGGGGATTCAATCTAGCAACCTTTCGGTTAATTGCCCAACGCTCTAACCACGAGGCTACCTGCTGCCCTAATAACTAAATTATTTGATCAATATAGTTTAACCTGCTTTTTTGCAATAATCACTGATCTGGCGTTGAAGTCTATTAAAATGCCTTGTTTGTAAACATTTTTATCAGAACCATGCATAATGTACATTCACTAATAATGACTAACTTCTTGTAGCTGTCTTTATAGAAACTTAACACCGGTCTCATAAACAATATCTTAAGCGCAAGCCCACGAGCTAGTGAGAAAGTAGGCAGGTAATCTTTATTTTTGAAGTTTAGCCAACTTGGATCTACTTGCTAGCTAACAAGGTAGAACAGTTGAATTGTTATGAACACACCCTTCTGTCCGTCTCCAACTGTCTGAACAGCATGTTGGCCTGTCCACTTTGTTCAGATGATGAAATCAAGTGGCCTACCTTATTTCTCAGAATGAGAACGAGTTGCCAATTCTTTGTATACCTATGCTCTATGCTTATTGCACATTTATAAAACACAGACTAGACAGCTAGCATAACGGTCTTTGTCTGAAACGCTGCTGTGTTACATGGTACCACAATGCCACGCGTGACAAACTGAGCAATAATTATCCAGAATCTTTGTTAATTGATACTCCTGTTTTAGTAGTGTCTGCTCTGTATGCAATTTGAGATTCTGCGACATAAAAAGGCTATCGTTAGAAAGGTTAACTTCTCAATGTGTTTGTGTCCATATGAGCGATTCTGTTGGACCAAAACTCAAATGCAAATAGCCAGTTGAAACCTCTTGTCAGAGGTCAGAGAGGAAGAGGTGACCTCTCATCTCTGTTGTTGTGAGTGGCAGGGGGAGGATATTGGTGTGTGTGTGTGTTTGTTTGTGTGTGTCTGTAAACAGGAAGGAAGATGCAAAGTGAGAGGTTTCACTCTCACCAAAACTGTCCAAAATAAGCCCACTGTCGCCTGCCTTCCCTCCTTTGGGACAATGACTCCCATTGTTGGGGCGGAGACATGACCATCTCAACATTATATACAGATCTCTGGTGTAGGGAAGGCACAGAAAGGAGCAAAGGAGACGAGACCAAAAATACATGAGAAGAAACGGACATAAACGCTCGTAAAAAAATGTCACCCACTAAAAAAAATGATTCTTGCGATACAGGCATTTGAAATATATTGTGCAAAAACATACATTCGAATTAATCAAATTTATTTTATATATCGCCCTAGCCTATGCACAATTTACTACATAGGATCTATGTAACAGACATGAAGCCTGTTAACAATTCAGAGGCATGAGGGAAAATTCTGTCTCCTGTCCTAGAGCCTATTTCCCTATCCAGTCCCAATCCAACTGAAAACCCCAAATCCTGACTCCTGTATTGCATGAACATTCCTAACTTTATTCTGTAATCCATTGGTTATATTTTCAAAGCACGTCTCTCACCTATGCATGTTAAAATACCGCTATAACATGTCTTGTACTTTCTGCCCATGATAGAGCTTCGGTAGAGAATGTGTGATCAACAAACAGTATAATAGTAGATATGGATATTTTTTTTAAACACAGTTGGTCCCCGTTAAGATACTTTTGGCCATGTTGTCTATCAAGGTATGTGGACATCTTCTCGTCGAACATCTCATTCCAAAATCATGGGCATTAATATAGAGTTGGCCTCCCCTTTGCTGCTGTAACAGCCTCCACTCTTCTGGGAAGGCTTTCCACTAGATGTTGAACCATTGCTGCGGAGACTTGGTTCCATTCAGCCACAAGATCATTAGTGAGGTCGGGCACTGATGTTGGGTGATTAGGCCTGGCTCGCAGTTGATGTTCCAATTCATCCCAAAGGTGTTTGATGGGGTTGAGGTCAGGGCTCTGTGCAGGCCAGTCAAGTTCTTCCACACCAATCTCGACAAACTATTTCTGTATGGAACTCGCTTTGTGCACAGGGGCATTGTCATGCTGAAGCAGAAAAGGGCCTTCCCCAAACTGTTACCACATAATTGTCTAGAATGCCATTGTAGGATGTAGCATTAACATTTCCCTTCACTGGAACTAAGGGGCCTAGCCCGAACCATGAAAAACAGCCCCAGACCATTATTCCTCCTCCACCAAACTTTACAGATGGCACTATGCATTTGGGCAGGTAGTGCTCTCTTGGCATCCGCCAAACCCAGATTATTCAGTCGGACTGGCAGATGGTGAAGCGTGATTCATTACTCCTGAGAACGCGTTCCCACTTCTCCAGAATCCAATGGCAGCGAGCTATACACCGCTCCAGCCGACACTTGACATTGCGCATGGTGATCTTAGGCCTGTGTGCAGCTGCTCGGCCATGAAAACCCATTTCATGAAACTCCAGACTAACAGTTCTTGTGCTGACGTCGCTTCCAGAGGCAGTTTGGAACTCGGCAGTGAGTGTTGCAACTGAGGCACTCGGCAGTCCTGTTCTGTGAACTTTTGTGGCCTTCTACTTCGCAGCTGAGCCGTTGTTGCTCCTAGACGTTTCCACTTCACAATAACAGCACTTACAGTTGACCAGGGCAGCTCTAGCAGGGCAGAAATTTGACGAACTGACTTGTTGGAAATGTGGCATCCTATGACTCTTCAGTACTCTATCATTAGTAAATATCAGTTTCATTTGCTCTGTAATCTTTACATAGTGGTGCAGCCAAGCCGATACAAAGGCACAAGCGCTGCCATAGTAACCAAAGCTCGGTTTAAATGGTATAAATGGGCACTTGTGTTTTTTGCTGTTTTTCTCTGGATAAATATGAATTATTCCCGGCATTGAAACTTGGTCGATTTTCGGGAAAATATGAATCCCTAGTGAGAACAATGAGGAGGAGGATGGAAAATAGCTGTCCTCCGGCTACACCGGGGTGCTACCCTAGAGGGTGCTGTTGAGCTACTGCAGACCATTGCAAAACTGTTTTAAATGAATCAGTTATTTTGTGACGTGAATATATTTATATAGTTTTATCTAAAAAGGATCACTTTTTGTAATGTTTCACTATTTTTATGAAATTCATTGAGTAATATGGTCCTCATCCTTTCTCCCCTGAGGAGCCTCCATTGCTATATGAAGTGATCTGGTTTTTACAATTTTATTAAAAAAGAAAAACATTTCAGTCGGCTTGAGAGCCAAAGGGTGCCTAGGGAATGGAACGGGAGAGAACTTGGTTGGCCTTCAAAGCAAAATCAATATGACTCTCTGCCAGTGCTGATATTGCTGCAGGTGGATTTCAAGTTGTGCTAAGAATTGTACATGGTGCATAGTTTCACATCTTTGCCAAAGCGATAACTCACCTGTCATTTTTCAGTCATGAAGTGGTGTCAATATATTGATGGGAGGGCTATGATAATGATTTGTATTACTATCAAAATGCATGCAAAACAAGCTATGAGGCTCTCATCTACCCATCCTCTGTATTGACATACATTTCAAACTGACTATTACTGCTATGCACTCTTTGCTGTTAAAGATACAGGTAACTGCTACAATAAAGGAAATACTTGAGAAAAAGGGATACAAAATATATTGAAAGCAGTTGCTTCCACACAGCTGTGGTTCCTGAGTTAATTAAGCAAATAACATTCCATCATGCTTCGGGTCATGTATACAATTTTGGCTACAATGGCTAGAAGAAGAGGTCTCAAAGGAGCATAGGGGGTTTAAAGGGTGTGCGTGTGTGCGTGTGTGCGTGTGTGCGTGTGTGCGTGTGTGCGTGTGTGCGTGTGTGTGTGTGTGTGTGTGTGTGTGTGTGTGTGTGTGTGTGTGTGTGTGTGTGTGTGTGTGTGTGTGTGTGTGTGTGTGTGTGTGTGTGTGTGTGTGTGTGTGTGTGTGTGTGTGTGTGTGTGTGCGTGCGTGCGTGTGTTAGAGTATGTGTGTCTCAGTCACCAGATCTCAACCTAATTGAACACTTTTGGGAGATTCTGGAGCGGCCCCCCGAGACAGCGTTTTTCTACCACCATCAACAAAACACTGAATGATGGAATATCTCGTGGAAGAATGGTGTCACATCCCTCCAATAAAGTTCCAGGCCCTTGTAGAATATATGCCAAGGCGCTAAAGCTGTGCTAGCAACTCATGGTGGCCCAAAACCCTATTAACACACTTTATGTTGGTGTTTCCTTTATTTTGGCAGTTACTTATTTACTCCGTTCTGTGAAACATACCTGTAATCTTAACATTTACCCATCTAAACACAAATGAGAGTGAAAGCCTGACATGTACAGTAAAACTGAATTACCATTAGCCTATAGATACTGATTAAGGTCCTTTGGAAACTAGCTGCTGTCAGTCGTGAGGACTGTGTGTGTTATAATAAAATGTTCAGCAGTGGTGTAGTGGTGCCTGGAGAAGTGGGTATACTCTAATTTTGCCCAAAAATTTCCAGCGAAGGAAAGGTGCCCTGTGGGAAAACTTCTATGAGAAAGGGTGACAAACGGAATTACCTAAAATTATAAATCCCATGTTGGTCTTTCACAGTCAGGCCAATCCAAGCTGTACTGTGCAAGTAGACTTATAGTAGGCCTACTATTGAAACAGATAAATGAGGTTGTCAACGGAGTCAGAAATTCACCGGTTTCAGACTTCACAGGTTTTCAGGTTTCTGTTCTCAAAGTTACACTTTGTTTAACAGAAAAACAACAAAATGGAAAGTCCATAACAATGCTTAAACCACATCAGGAGACCACTTTTAAGGTCTGGGATTTATTTTTTAAAATGTCGTTACCCTTTAATTCAAGTGTGCAGGCACCTAGAACTGTAGTTTGGTTTGCAGTGTTTTGGTAGCAAATGAAAAGGTTTGAAAAATAAATGCACACTGGATTGATGCGAATAATGATGTCATTCTACTTTGTAACTAGTTAATCTGAGAAGGTTTTGGGGAAGCCCTTCCATCTACCGGAAGACTGTTAGGCCTTACATACTATGAAATTGCATTTTGGAACCATCACGCGTTGGGCTACTGTCGTGTGTACATTGCTGCGCCTACAATGTGAAGAAATAATAGTTTATCAACATGTTAAGCTAAATATTCTGATCGGTTCCATCAGCCCTATTCATTGATAAGGTGGATACCTCCACTATCACTACTTTGATACTTATCCGTGGGGATTAAGAAGTGAGTGTACGCAATGCCCACTGAAAAATAAGTGGGTATACGGTGTATACCGGGATATACCCTCCACTACATCACTGATTTTCAGTGATTCTGTGTATGATATCCAGAGCACAGGAGGTTGGTGGCACCGTAATTGGGGAGGGCGGGCTCGTGGTAATGGCTGGAGCAGAATAAGTAGAATGGTATCAAATACATCAATACATGGTTTCTATGTGTTTGATGTCATTCCATTTGCTCCGTTCCAGCCATTATTATGAGCCGTTCTCCCCTCAGCAGCCTCCACTGATCCAGAGCCTGTTTTATCTATACTGTACTGTAATGAAGATCCCGACCATGTTACTACAGGCAGCTCCAGGCCCACCATCACCCCCAGCAACCCCTACCTGGTCATTCCACTCAATGCCCCCTTCAGTCTGCGTTGCCAGGGTGACCAGGTGATGCGGTGGCAGAGGGAGGACCGTCCAAAGCTGAGGGGCGAGGTGCGGAGTAATGGGGTGTCCGACCTGGAAATCCCCAAAGCTCAGCCTGTCCACATGGGCCGATACATCTGCCTGGAGGAGAGCAGCGGAGAGCAGAGCTCTGTCTACGTCTTTGTCAAAGGTGTGTGTTTCTGACTCAACATTCATGGCCCTGTGTGCCTGTGTGGGCATGTATGTAAGATGTGTATGTGATATGATTGAGTTTTTATGTGTATCTGGGTATGAGGGAGTGAGTGAGCCAGCAAGCTAGAGAGAGAAAGAGAGGGGTGGGAGAAAGAATGCACATGAGAAAGGAACCTATTTTTCTCTGATCTTGTAAAACATTTTTTGAGGCAGAACATGTGATAAAACCTTTTCTCAGAAGGGCATTGTTTGAGGTTCAGTTTGTGCATGAAGGTTTTTACAAGTGTCTCCTGGATAGATCGGTATTTGGATCAGTCTTCAATACTACTTAGACAAGTGCCATGACTATAGGGCAGTACATCTAGATAGAACTGCTTATTTCTTGGAAAGTGTGTGTGTGTGTGTGTGTGTGTGTGTGTGTGTGTGTGTGTGTGTGTGTGTGTGTGTGTGTGTGTGTGTGTGTGTGTGTGTGTGTGTGTGTGTGTGTGTGTGTGTGTGTGTGTGTGTGTGTGTGTGTGTGTGTGTGTGTGTGTGTGTGTGTGTGTGTGTGTGTGTGTGTGTGTGTGTGTGTGTCAGGGATTGATTGATTATTGCCTAAAGAGCAAACTGGATCTGTATCAATGTTTGGCTAACACAATTAGCACCATCTCCTAATCTCCTCTCTCCGTATTATACATACTATCTCCTCATTTCTTCTCTCAGTATTACACATACTATCTCCTCTCCTAATCTCCTCTCTCCGTATTATACATACTATCTCCTCATTTCTTCTCTCAGTATTACACATACAATCTCCTCTCCTAATCTTCTTCTCTTTCAGTATTATACATACTATCTCCTCTGCTAATCTCCTCTCTCCGTATTATACATACTATCCCTTAATATCTTCTCTCAGTATTATACACACTATCTCCTAATCTCCTCTCTCAGTAGTATACATGTTATCTCCTAATCTCTTCACTCAGTATTATACATACATTACATACACTGTGTACATCTTTCCATATACACTGTAAAAGAAAAAGTGGGACAACGCTGATTGGAATGATTGAAATCAAATAACAAATTTGACTGATTCATGTGATTTTTGGAATTTAATTGAATGAAAGCTTCTGAATTGCTTTCAACACTTGTGGTGGGGGCAATGTAACGGCGGCAGGCTAGCAGAAGATTTGGAGGCGTGGTTTATTGGGAGCATGGCTTTCAGGTTGTCCATTTTGGCTACCCATGAGAGTGAATGTCATTCCAGTTTTTGTGCTCTATTGTAATCGACATTCAAACTTAAACTTCTACACTGCCAGGTTTTGTAATGACACTGGCATAACTGCACGTGATACTGAAGAGTGTTTGGTTACAATATTGTGGCTACTAAATATACAAGTATTTTGTTAAAAAATATGTTTGTTAACATTATTGAAGAAACTTTCTAAATTTACAGGGAGTTTAGTTAATTGCTTGTAACCCAATTGAAGAAATACGTCATTCCAAATAAAAAATGTAATGAGATTTTGGACAGAATTTGATGTATTTACATGAAATATTAGTTTGTATGTGTTATTTTGTAGGTTGAACCAAAGGGGAAGTGTTGAAAGAAAGAAATAAGTTGCAACTTGAAATATAGGTTTGATAATAATCAAATAAAACAGTTGCCATTAAATAATATATTTGTTTATAGCAAATGTAGTATTTATCAATTGAGAACCTAAGTGATTTAAAAAAAAGTTGATCCAAAGATAATTTTTGTACAGTTTACCTGTGGTTGTTTTCATCATACCACAATGTTGATTTCAAGTTGTTGTTTTGGCAGATCCTGATAATGCCTTTAGAAAGACTATGGTGTTCAGTATCCTAACTCGTGCGGGAGACAGCGCCTCCATCCCCTGCCTAGCAACTGACCCGGGCGTGGTCAACCTGAGCCTGGAGCCGTGTCATGGCGGTGCCCTCCCTACTGGCCTCCACTATGTTGCCAGCCTGGAGCGGGGCATGGTTATCTTCGACACTCAGAAGGCCTTCGAGGGCTGTTATATCTGCACTGGCAGACTTGGCAGCGCCCACGTTAAATCACATCACTATGATCTGAATGTGCGCCCAGGTAAAATAACATTATGTGTGTGTTCTAGGATGTGAAGTACAGTATTCAGATCTTTTATTTGATATTCAACATTTTTTTTTATCTCAGTCCCAGAAGCGGCCCCTGTGATTGAGATGCGGGAACCCAAGAGGGTGATCCTGACACGGGGCCAGACTCTTACCTTGACCTGCAGCACCACCAACGTCAACGGAGACATCAAGCTGAAGTGGGCCGCACCGCCCGGCACGGTGAGAACCCTTTGCCCTCTCTCTGCGGGGTTGGCCAGGGAAGCTGGAGGGATACCATGGACAGATCTCCAACAAATTGACTGAAAGAGAGATTGAGATTGGAATTTTATTGGAAAAGCTGAAAAGATATATGTCAAATTTGGGGATATGAAGTTATAACAACAAGAAGGGACTATAGGAGTTATGAAGGGTTTACAAGAGAGTCCAAAACGCTCCAAGACTGAAACTTCAGTATCTTGAGAAACCAGTGTGATGGGAGGTTGCAGGACTAAGTTTGTGTGTATATTTACTGAGTCTCA